>NC_090266.1:59617809-59917809 GCF_040414725.1 Anabrus simplex
AAACCATTGCTCTGTCATTTGCGCGAGTCCACCTGGCTAGCTAGTCTATTGACTTTCCACCACACCATGACCCCTGCCCTGGCTAGGTCAGTGACATGCAGTATTTTACTTTTAGGTGTTTTATTTTTAGTATTCGCCTTATTGTTATTGTTATTATTATTGTTATTGTTATTATTATTATCTCTATATTTAAAACACTAGGCTGAATTTTGTGACATCGATTTTGAGATAACAGCTGAACCGAATGACACCGTAAGGCATTCTGGTGAAAGTTCTTGGCCTGTTGATTTGCAGTGTGTCTTTAAAAGCATAAAAATTTCTTGCCATTTATTTTTAAATTATTAAAGAAAAATGTTGCGTTTTCATTGGTCAGTGTGCTTGCCAGTACTTGTAGGCTGCCCGAACCGTGAGAGCGCTGAGCAGGTGGCATGATACAGGAGGTGAAAGGGGGTAGGCACGCATGCGCAGGCAGACATCTTACTGGTCAGCTGTACTTCGGGGATAGGAATAGTTGCTGTTTTGCTCCCCAGTAGTTAAACGGTGTACATTACACTAAAAATTCCTCTAAATTTAAGCGAGAGTTCAGTGCTGATTAAATTCCAAAACAGCTGATGATATTCCATCAGCACGGCTCAATATGGGATAAAGCCTAAATGGCAAATAGTCATTCATTAATGTGTGCGAATTTTGTTCTTGTTATTCGTAAGTGTTTTTGTAAGTGTATTATGTGTATGTCTGTGTGTTAGTGGTAGTCAGTGTAAAAATTTATCAGGATGTCGAGGTAAGTTGCATGCTATTTCTGTTATACTATTTCGTTAACATTCCGTTATTCAGCTGATGCAGACCTCTGTACCTGACACTGACCATGACAACATATCCCCTCTCACCCCGTCACCTCTCACCTCCGGCTTGCTCCTCAAACAGGCATTATCTCCCTCTTGCAACTGTTTACAGTGCTGCCTTATCAACGCACTCTCCCTGGTAGCGCATTTCGACGAAATTCAAGCCATAATGAGGGAAAATAATATCCATATTTTTGCTATTAGCGAAAGCTGGCTTACACCGAGCATACCCTCTGGTATGGTACAACTTGACCGGTATTCCCTCTTACGTCATGATAGATCCGATGGCAGAAGAGGAGGTGGGGTGGCCTTGTACTGCAGAAACGACTTAAAAAGCCAGGTGATATGTGTATCATCTAACAATGCACAGCTGGGGCCAGAATTCATGTTTGTTGAAGTCATTATTAACCAACAGAAACTCATAGTTATTGTATACAAGCCGCCCAAAATAACAAATATGACTGAATTCGAATTTTGCTTACTTGACCTACTGCCTAGTTACGAGCATATCATTGCCATAGTTTACTTCAACATTAACCTACTTACTAAGGGTCGTATTCATTAACGTGACTTTGACTTATGTAAGTTCGCTTAGTTGAGTTTCGTGGAAGTCTGGTTCATAGACGCAGCTTTTACAAAGTAGACTCTGGCGTAAGTAGACTTTGGTAAGTTATGATGTGAAGAATTAGATATGAAGTTGGCAGTGAAAACAATGGAAGAGCAGTTTAGCATTTCCCATCACTCAATATTTTTTCTTAATAAAGAGGTAGAAGAAGAAGAAATTCAGCTGTTTCCTGCGTTATAGATCGCATTGGATTGTAAACTCAATCCAATCCAGTTAATACAGTTAATTTTTATTTCTCGACGATGGATGGAAAGAAAAAATTGCCTTCAACAACTATGAAAGGGAGGTGTTACTAGAACTAGTGAAAGAGAAGAAAGATATAGCTGAAAATGAAATCAGTAAACTTCATCTCGTGGTTGGCTATGCCCTGGTAATTGAAACTAAAAATCTCTTTCCTATTACGGAAAACCTCAGCATGGTTGCCACCTGGACTTATTATTGGTACATGGGTGCAATCAATAGCTCCAACCACTCCAGGGAATCAGGATCTTTCATACAAACGTTGCGCATTATTTCGACATTCAGCTTCATTTGGGAACGAAAGAAACTGTGGTCTCTTTCGGGCAGTCAGGATCGATATTCGATATTCTTTCGATTATTCTACATACTGAGGGCTGGCTTACTCCTCGTAAATCAGAGGAATTGATTTGAAAGTTACCTGAAAACCATGGAAGTGTGAAAGACTATTGTATTTACCATAAGAATGCATTAATCCCGATGAGTAGAAAGTGCAAAACCTTTGCGCTACAATAACAATAATTTTACTCTTACCTGTTGCATAATATCTTAACAACCGGGCGATTTGTCAGTGTGGTTAGGGGCGCGCGGCTGTGAGCTTGCATCCGGGAGATAGTGGGTTCGAACCCCACTGTCGGCAGCCCTAAAGATGGTTTTTTGTGGTTTCCCATTTTCACACCAGGCAAATGCTGGTGGGGGCTGTACCTTAATTAAGGCCATGGCCGCTTTCTTCCCATTCCTTGGTCTTTCCTATCCCATCGTCGCCGTAAGACCTATCTGTGTCGATGTGACGTAAAGTTTAAAAAAAATTCTTAGCGAAATTAGCAACTGTATTATTGGAGGTATGGGTGATCCTCGATTATTATATTTCTGTAATTCGTTTTCAAACATGGTTCGTACATCTAATACTGTACGTTTGTCGAATCTATATTGTTTTCTGAACTCATTATCTGTATCAAATTCAACTGGGTTCCGTGCATGTCTTTATAACACTCCGAGGATTAGGCACAACGTACTGAATAATTTCCTGGATCTCTTCAGTTTCATCTACAAAATTGACTACACCAGCAATATCTGCCATTTTATTATTTTTCTGATCTCAGAGTCTACTTAAGTACGGAACATCGCCGACTTGGAAGTAAAGTCGCCATCTAAGTTTACTTACCTCCAAGTAGCGATTATGAAATGGAAATGGCGACTTACTGCCTTCTAAGTCTAAGTCAAAGTCTCGTTCATGAATACGACCCTAAAACACACAAAACTAAACAGTTTATTGACATGTTTTCTTCCTGTGATATGGCCATCCTCCGTTTAGAGCCTACTAATCACACTTACACAGAAAACTACAAAACAAACACGCTCATTGACCACATTGTGACAAATAACCCAAACAAAATTATAACTCACGGCCAGATTCCAGTCCCAGCCATCTCCACTCATAACCTTATCTACCTATCCTACTCCCTCCGAATGTCAAAATATAAACCTAAGTATGTTATTTCCAGAAACACAAAAGGCATGGATATGGACGAGTTAAGACATGATGCTTACAATCTACCCTGGAATGACATACTCCTATTGGACGATATAGACGCGAAAGTAGACAAGTTTAACTCCCTTGTAATCACTCTGTATGATAAACACGCCCATAAGCGACAGATAGAAGTTAGAATTGATTATTTTCACCATGTTGGTCCGTATTGACTTTTATTCAAATTTCTGTAAAATATTTTCACCGCCTTGTCAATACTTATACATTTTATTTTATTTAATTACCATACATGTACTTGTTTCGAGAGCCACTGCTCTCTTCTTCAGCGGTGCCAAACATTAATTGATCCTTGGACTGTGGTACAATGGTATAATATAACAAGTATATATGAATTTTGAAAATTGTTACAACAATTTCTCTTAGTTTCACCTTTCCTATTTACTATGTCATTTGTCGCAGATTTTACTGGAAATTTCCTAACTAATGTAATCTATTAAATTAATCTCTATATGTTAATTTATGTCCTTATTTACATCTGAAAGAATAATTATTTCTTCTTGTCTAAATTTAACATTTACTTGTCATTTAGTGGAAATCCTTAAATAAATCAATTTGTAAAATAATAGATAACATCTATAAATAGTCTTTATCCTAAAATCGTAAAATAATAAATAATAAATATCAATTCGTAAAATAATAAATAAATAACATCTATAAAATTAGTTATCCTTTAAAATGTTTCTGCTCTCTTCTTTCTTCTTAAAGTCTGCTATAATTTTCTAGACCTCTCATATCAGAATATCTTCTCTTAATCTTGTCCAATTCTTCATTCCATCTAATTTATCCAAAAATTAAAGTGATGTGATATTGGTCTGAACCCAAACAATATGTCCTCCTTCCTTCCTTGTTGTCAGTCTGCTACTCTGCTACTGGTCACGCGATGACCATGCTGGTCGCTTTCTAACCGTCAACTCTTCAGCTCGACTGGTTGCCAAATTTTAACCTTGACTGAAGTATTCTTGTACTAGTTTGAATAAACAAACTTGTTCTGCTCTCTGCTGTCAATGACCTTGTTAGGCTCGCTGCTGCCTGTCGTAGGTAGTAGCAGAGTAGCAGATTGTCAACAAGGAAGGAGGAGCCTAAGTCCTTGAATCTGGTTCGCGGAGTCATCTTTTACCGCGACCTTATTTTGAACACTGACGACGAGTTGATGGAAGTCATGAAGAACCGTGGCGTGACACGTCCGGCGTGTTACGCGCAAAGTCAACGGTGAAGACGTTGCCACAGGTGCCTTCATTGTCTCTTTCAAGTTGTCAGTGTTACCAGAGAAAGTAAAGGTAACAACTTATCGTTGCGATGTGAGGCCGTACATCCCACCTTCCTATGCGATGCTATTAATGCCAGCGATTCGGACATATGGTATCCCGCTGTTCAAATCAGTCTGTGTGTGGTACATGTGGACGAGTAGCTCACGGCGCGGAGGAGTGCACAACCCCGTACAAGTGCACTAACTGCTCCGGTTTTCATTCTCCTCGGGATCGGAACTGTCCGACATATCTGAGTGAGAAGAAGATCCAGGAGATCAAGACCCTGGATGGTCTTTCCTACCAGGAAGCGCGCCATAAGTTTAATTCTCTGAATATACCTGCCCGTACACTTGACTATAGCATGATAGCTTAGAGTCTTCCAGGTTCGTCATTTACAACATCGCCACCTGATCGCTGCGCCCAAGGCGACTGTTGTTGCTCCCAGCAACGTTGAAAAGAGTAAAAGCTCGAAGGGGGTGACCACCCCACCTTCGGTCAACCAGAAGTCTGTGCCAGCTGGCAATTCCCAGCCGGCACAGCAAGAGGGGAAGGCTAAATCTCCCCTCCCTAAGAGGTCGGCGAAAGACATGCCCCAGCCGGCGGAGGCGGGATCATCGACCAGGGCTGGCAAACCATCTGCCAGCCCGTCTAAACCAGAAAAGAAAAAGGCGGCGAAGAAGAGCGCCCTTGCTGAGCGCTCTCGCACTTCCCCTGCGAAGGAGAAGTCATGCCCCCATCTGGGGGGGTATGAGTCTGCGCCAGGAGGTATTCCTGCTCCCAAACCTGCGCGCTCTCCTCGTAGGGGACCTGCTCGCCCCCGAAAACCGTCTAAGTTCTGGGCGGCATCCCCACCATCTGTTGACGGGATGGATGTCACGCTGTCCTCTACGTGTACAGATGTAGATGTTGATAGTGTTCAGGCTTGCAAGCATTTTGTCGCTCATAACCCAACACTCCTTTTATAGTCCACACTATGGCACTGTTACAGTGGAATTGTAACAGTTATGACAGGCATCTTGCCGAGTTACGTCACCTCATTAGTGAGTACGCAGCGAGTATAGTCTGTATTCAGGAGACTAACTTCAGACCTGGTCATCATACGGTCTTGAGAAATTTCAGACTATACTCGACAGAACGATACTATGCTCACCGGGCTTCCAGTGGCGTTGGCATTTTTGTACGTTCTGATACCTACAGCGAAGAGGTTCCATTAAGAACCCCGCTTGAGGCTGTAGCTGTTTGCGTTCCGCTGCCTGTCATAGCAACAGTGTGTAATGTTTATTTTCTACCAGGCCAGCATCTTAACATAAATGATGTCGCTGATCTTATAGATCAGCTTGCACCTCCCTTCCTCTTGTTGGGCGTTTTTAATGCCCATCACCTTATATGGGGCTCCGAGATGCCTTGCCCCCGGGGAAGAGAGCTGGAAACATTAGTAACAGAGCTGGATTTATGCATTTTGAACACAGGGGAACCAACTCACTTTAGTGTACGTTACGGCACATATTCTCGCATAGATGTAAGTCTATGCAGCCGAACATTGGTTCCACTGTTTTGGTGGAATACACACGATGATCTCTGTGACAGTGACCATTTTCCCATCATCCTTACTTTGTTGAAACATAAATCCATCGAGGCTCCCTCTCGATGGATTCTTAAACATGCTGATTGGCCAAAGTACACATCACTAGCTGTCTTTAATGACGATATTAGGCGGACTGTCGGCGAGGAAATAACTTACGTCACCCAAGTTATTCTTGCTGCTGCTGAGGAGTCCATTCCGTTCTTCTCGGGGACTCCTCGCCGAAAACTCGTTCCTTGGCGGAACGATGAAATAGCAGCAGCCATCAAAGAACGCCGTCGTGCTCTTAAGCGTTACCGTAGACAACCTACTGTGGCCAACTTGGTAACATTTAAGAAACTCCGCGCTCAGGCGCGAGTTCTTATTTGACAAAGTAAGAAGGTTCATGGAAGAGATGTGTGTCATCTATGACGTCACATACTCCATTATCTCAAGTGTGCACTAAGGTTCGACGGATTTTGGGTATCCAAGGATCATCTCTTGTACTGGGAATTTCCATTGCAGGCAGTGTCGCCACTGACCCTCTCGCGATTGCTGACCATCTAGGTAGTCATTTCGCGGAGTATCTGGCTCCGGGAATTACCATCCTGATTTCCTCGCTCTGAAGCGGGAGGCAGAACGTCATCACCTTAGTTTTGCCACCCAAACTTCAGAGGACTACAACGTGCCCTTTACGGAGTGGGAACAGCATTAGAATTAGAACCAGAGTCAGAATCAGCATTAGAATGACTTGCCGCACACGCGTACCTGCTTATATAATCTTGCTACACGAGGTTATAGCGTCCCGAAAAGTTTATAGGTAGCAACGCTCTCACAGGCACTTCTTGACGTGTCACTCAGTCAACCCAGCCTCGCTTAAAACATAGCCCTCGTATTGGCTATTGAGTGTCTGATGTGACATTGAACGTCCACTCACGTACATCCACATTGATCCACTCCAATTCTTCAGCCTATACTACCTGCCGTACCCCGTGTTTCCAAGCCACTTTGTTGCAACACATTCAACTGACTTCAACCGTCCTTCCTGATATACTCGCAGTTTTCCCAGTTGCACAATCCTACGGCTAGGCCATATTTACAGACTCTTACCCAAACGGAAATTTATACAAAATATAATGATGCACATATGCAGTATTCCCTAACTACACATTCTTCTTATAATATTACATTTTTACATTCTAAATAAACAAAATTACATGATTTTAATGTTACAAACTATGTACGAAATTTCCTAACCTAAAAATTTGGGGATCGTACATACGTACGGTTACAGACCTTAGAACATGGCTTCAGTTTTCTGCCGCAAAGACCTCTGTCTCCACTTCTGTCGTCAACGTACTCTTCACCCCCATCCTGAGCTTTATTTAGGAAATGTCGTTCTTCCAGTTGTTGACACTTGCCGATTTCTTGGGCTCCTTTTTGACAGTAAATTATCGTGGGAGCCACACGTGCGGCAGTTAAAAGTGAAATGCACTAAGTGGCTGAATATCATGAAGTTTCTTAGCAGCACTTCTTGGGGGGCTGATCGCGCGGTGCTCCTACTATTCTATAAGGGCACATATTTTATCTCGGCTAGACTACAGCAGTGCAGCATATGGCTCGGCAAGACCAAGCGTTCTTGCGAAGCTGAACAGCATCCACCAGGGCGGGGTTAGGTTGGCGACGGGAGCTTTTCGTACAACCCCATTGCCAGCCTGCTCGCTGAGTCTGGTGTGCCGCCTTTACACCTGAGGCGCCAGCAAATGCTTTTTTCGTATGCTGCGAATTTGCGACAGATGCCACTTCATCCAAGCTATCCTTGCGTGTTCAACAATGGCAACCGTTTGCTGTACACTGCTTGTCCTCGAGCGACGCGGCCGGTTGGGATACGCTTGGATAGCAGTTACGAATTGTTTGACGTACCTTCGGTTCCTTGCCCTGTCAGACAGCCAGGTGGGGTAACTCCATGGGTAGTACGACAACCTGATATAATCCTGGATTTGCACACTGGCCCGAAAGGAAACACGGACCCCTCGATTTATCGGAGGCTCTTCCTGTCCGTTGTTGGCCGCTATCCAGGTTCAGTCGTCGTCTACACGGATGGTTCAAGGACAGAAACGAAGTTGGGCTGTGCGTTTGTTGTCGACAATGAGAGGTTTCTTTTGGCTCTCCCGGAAACCTGTAGTGTGTACACAGCAGAGCTCTATGCTATCTGTGAAGCTCTGCGGTATGCACTGTCCAATGGACGCCGACACTTTCTTCTGTGTACTGACTCCTTGAGCTCGCTACAGTCTATTGATACTTGTTTCCCTTGACACCCTCTGGTCCAGCGGGTCCAGGACCTCCTAGCCGGGTGTTCGGATGCCGGCACCAGAATCACTTTTATGTGGCTCCCAAGCCACATGGGTGTAGAGGGAAATGAATTAGCAGATAAGGCTGCCAAGGAGGCAGTTACACTGCCCCTGTTGTCTTTCAAGGTTCCAGCAAGTGATATTCGCTCTCAGCTGAGACATCTGGTTATGTCCCATTGGGAGATGGAGTGGCAGGCCACTCCTCTTGCATATAAGCTGAGAGCGATAAAAGGTACAACGAAGGCATGGAAGACTTCCCTTCGGGCTTCACGGAGGGAAGCCGTGGTAATATGTCGTCTTCGGATCGGCCATGGTATCCTGACTCACTCCCATCTATTGAAAGGTGAACCCCCTCCGGTGTGTACTTATGGCGATCATCTTACCGTGGTACACATCCGTACGGAGTGTGTGGACCTGGTCGATCTTCGCCGTAGTCTTAACCTCCCGAGTACCATCTCCCTTATCCTGCGTGATGATGAGCAGTCAGCAGACCTCGTCATCCGCTTTATGAGGGATAGTGGTCTGTTTTATCGTGTGTAATGATGTCTTTTGTGCAAGTGTATTTGTGTCAATTGCGCTTTTATCCTATTGACTTCATTTTAGTTTGTGTTGCACATTTTAATGCGTTATTTTAACGTCTAACGTAAATTATGTATATACATTTGTACTACCAGGCAATGCCTTATTCCTTTGTCTCCTTTATATTCTCTTATTTTATTAGAAAATAAGGCATTGCGAATTAGATCCACTGCTGTTTTAATCCCATACTCATTTTCTCAATATCTTTTTTTTAAACTCTAGTCAGTGGATACATTTTAAAATTTTAAATATCATGTATCATGTTGTCCATTGACCTTCGATGTTAGGCCCCCTTAAAACAACAAACATCATCATCATCATCATCATCAAAAAATGAATTTCCCTTGAAAATTACGTGTTTTCTTTACCACAAAAAGTGGCAAATACTTATGCATACACCTGGTAAACTATGCAAGGGTTCTTAGTGAGCACCTAATGTGCTGCCTATTATACCGGTAGATTTCTATTATGTCACTTTTGCTTGCTTCATTTCCTTCAAAACAGTACTTGCAGGTTTCTTAAAAAAAAAAAAATCTGGCGTGGACATTTAGTTTTACTTGGCCGATATATGTGGCGTTGCAGTTTGTTACTTGACATTTGAGTTCCTTCAAATTAAGCTACCATTTTCATTGTTATTATTATTGTTATATTATTGTAATTTGAAATGTTTTTGAAAAACTATTTAGGGGTTGTATAATGGACTGGCTAGTTTTCCTTTAATTATCAGTTTTGTAATTTACTTTTAATTGAACGACTTTCATGGAAGTAATTCGTAGTTTTTTATTATTATTATTATTATTATTATTATTATTATTATTATTATTATTATTATTATTATTATGTGCGTATGGACCCAATGGATCACGCAAAGCTCTAACGATTCTGTTTTCGGAGTTGCAGAAACAGCTCTCATCCTTTCTCCGTGGATCCATTTTCGTTCTTCTGTCCACTTTGCTCCAGTCTTCTTTTTCACTTCATTCTCTGGTTGCACTCTCCATCCATTAATTTTTTTCCTATAGAGGTTTCTGTCCACAGTGTCAGTTGAGTCCATTTGGGCTTTTTCCAGGTCTTTCTTCATTTCTAGTACCCATGGAATATGTTTTAGATGTTCTATGTAGGTGAGAATCTTGTGCGTCAGTCTACTTGCCGGCAGTCTGTGGATGTGCTCATAAAATTTCAGACATCTTTTGTGGATGTCTACTGCAATGTTGGAAAGCTCTTCTGTCACTTTGCGTGACCTCAGTCTATAACCATCTTCTGTTTTTCGGGGGTTGAGAATTTTCCTCAGGATTCTTCTTTCTTCTTTTAAAATGTTTTCTAGCTCACCTTTCCCATTTAGTGTAAGGGTCTCGCTGGCATATAAGACTTCGGGCTTGATTACTGTGTTATAGTATCTGATCTTTGCATGGTGTGACAAGCACTTTTTATTGTATATGTTGTGAACCTTTCCGAAATTTTTGTAGGCGAATTTTCTGGGCAGTCTTTTCGCCTCCCATTGGTTCAAGTATTTCTCCCAAGTACTTGAAGTGTGGTACTCGGTTGATTTGCCCATATGTCGTGTTCAAATTTTGGATGTCAAGTTTTGAGCAGAACAACTTGGTCTTTTCAAAGGAAATTTGTAGGCCTACCTTTCCAGCACACTCGCTAAGGGTTTC
This sequence comes from Anabrus simplex, assembly GCF_040414725.1. Classification (NCBI taxonomy): domain Eukaryota; kingdom Metazoa; phylum Arthropoda; class Insecta; order Orthoptera; family Tettigoniidae; genus Anabrus; species Anabrus simplex. The sequence continues at coordinate 59,628,459 of NC_090266.1, forward strand.
AATTTGTTTGACGGCTGTGAGTACATCATCTGTCAGTATGGCCAGGTCAACTGCAAAAGCGAGGCAGGATATCTCAGTACCGTCTTTGGGTCATCGTAGTCGCAGTGGGCGCCAGTATCCCATGTCTTTCAATGTCTTCTCCCACTCGCGGATGACTTTGCCTAGGACGAGGTTGAAAAGAAGCGGAGATAGGCCATCACCTTGTCGGACGCCAGTTTTAATCAGGAATGGTTCAGAAATCTCCCCCATGAATTTAACTTTGGAGATAGTGTCAGTGAGTGTTGCCTTGATGAGGTTGAGGGTCTTGGAGTCAAGCCCCAGTTCCTCAAGAATAACGAAGAGAGACTGTCGATCAACTGAGACATATGCTTTCCTGAAGTCAACAAAAATGCAAATGACCAGTTTGTTCCTCAATGCTTTGTATTTAAGTGTTGCCTTCAAGTTGAATACTTGTTCTGCACACGAGTGACCAGGACGGAAGCCTGCTTGATATTCGCCAATACTTTGTTCAGGTTGTCCTTGTGTTCTCTTCAAAAGGCAAGCTGAAAGAATTTTGTATGCCACTTGGAGAAGAGAAATGCCCCTGTAATTGTTCACCTCAGTCTTATCTCCCTTTTTGTGTAATGGGTGGATGAGGGTGCACTTAAAGTCCTGAGGTAATTCTTCCGATTGAAAAATATCTGTGCCATTATCCAGTATTCGGGAGATAGTAGGTTCGAACCCCACTGTCGGCAGCCCTGAAAATGGTTTTCCGTGGTTTCCCATTTTCACACCAGGCAAATGCTGGGGCTGTACCTTAATTAAGGCCACGGCCGCTTCCTTCCCACTCCTAGCCCTTCCCTGTCCCATCGTCGCCGTAAGACCTATCTGTGTTGGTGCGACGTAAAGCAACTAGCAAAAAAAAAAAAATATCTGTAATGATTTGAGTGAGTTCCTTGGGGGAGTTAGGTCCAAGATTTTTCATAAGTTCCGCAATGATGCCATCTTCTGCGGAGGTCCTATTGTTTTTAAGTTTGAGGATGTAGCCGCAGATTTCTTCCTCTGTCGGTGGTGGAGTGTCTGGAAGTGTGTGCCTTGGGGTTCTTGAGGGACGGACAGTTGAGGAGATCAGCGAAGTAAAGTGCTAGTTCCTGACAATTTTCCTGATTACTGAGTGCAAGTTTTCCATCTGATCTTTTGAAAGCCAGGTTTTGAGGAGCATACCCATGGACTTATCTTCCGAATTCCCTGTAGAAATCTCGTACATTGTAGTTACGAAAGTTATCTTCAGTTGAGTCCAGTTGTTGCTTCAAGTGTTTTCTCTTGACCTGCCTGATGATTTTGGCTACTCGTTTTCTAGTTTGATTGAAATATGTTTGGTTTTCTGGCAATTTCTTGCTGTTGTATTTCTGGAATGCATCTTTTCGTTCCTTCAATGCACTTTCACATTCAGAATTCCACCAAGGGTGTTTCGTAATCTTTTCCTGAGGAATTTGCTCTCGAGCTTTCTGGATGATTTTGTTGTGGAATTCCTCCCAGGTGCCTGCATGTTCCCTTTCCCACACTTCTTGCAGATTAGTGTTTCCAATCTGTGTCGTGTCAGACTTCGGTATGAGTGGCCTCTTATGGTGAATTTTCTTCGGGGTGAATTTTACCTTTATTCTCACTAGGTAGGGATCGGAATTGACGTTTGCTCCTCAGCATATCTGTACATCGTGTACCTCTCTCTGCATGGGATGGGAGATATGATCGATTTGAAATACATCGATCCCTGGAACGGGAGACCTCCAGGTCTTCTGTTTCCGTGGTGATTTTTTCAGAGAAGGTGTCATGATTTTAAGATTGTTTTGTTGACACAGTTCAATCAGTCTCAACCCGTTTTTGATAGCGAATTTGTGAGCAGGGAATTTGCCAACAGTTTTCTAGTGTTCTTTTTCTATACCGATTTGTGCGTTAAAGTCGCCCAGTAAAATTTTTGTATCCTCTTTTGGAATCTTCGCCATAGTTTTCTCAAGTTTAGCCCAGAATGCATCAGTTTTTTTGCAGTTCTTTTTTATTGTCTGCGTTAGTGGGTGCATGTACATTCACTATTGTATATTTCTTGTTAGCACATTGGATTCGCATTGTCATGAGCCGGTTGCTTATGGGAGTGACTTCTTTTATTGAGTCTACTATACTGTTATGTATCATGAAGGCCATTCCTAGTAAGGGAGTTCCCCTGCCTGTTGTAAGAGGTGACTAAAAGGGGCCCAAGGAGCTCGCAACTTGGGAGTGTGGATTGGCAACCACGGGGCCCTTAGCTGAGTCTTGGCATTGCTTCCACTTACTTGTGCCAGGCTCCTCGCTTTCGTCTATCCTGTCCGACCTCCCTTGGTCAACTCTTGTTCTTTTCTGACCCCAACAGTATTAGAGCATTGCATAAAATCAGCTTCATGGTCCGTATCGCACTTCGATAGATTCACAACTAAGTATTCATTTATTTTCTACCTAGTCGATACAATGATTGCTTAAGGCAATTTAATGGTTAAAAGTGGTACATGTTTTGTATATTATCAACATCTTCAGCCACATAACACTATTTAGATGAAAAATACATAAATTGACCAAGTAATGCTTTAGAGGAAGTGTCCTTAAAATTAACATAAGATTGACAACGTTAAAACAAACAAAAAAACTCAAGAGAAAATACATAAATTATTTCTACAATTGAAAGCAGTTGTCAAGGAAACACTTGTACAATATTCAATAGAGAATATGCCCTAATGAATATTCTTTTCTTAATAATTCATGAAAAGAGGTCAATTATAAATTAAAAATTATACAATTTATAAGTAATTGTTGAAATGAAGAAATCCAGATATCACAATGTGGCTCTTATTATTAATGCAGATGAAAATATTACTAATTCCTAGTTGTCAATTCTCATTAAGCCTGCTTTCGTTTGGAACAGTAACTCCTGTCATTCTTTCACAGTCTTGTGTCTGGTGTAATATTGATGATGCGTTCTTCCTTGCTCTTTCACCTGAGGAGGTGGAGGAGTGGGGGATATAGGTGTGTCAAGAACCTCCTTGTTGTTACCTATAGCTTCAACTTAGGAGGAATAAGTTGTAGCGCTATCTGTACGTGGAGAAATTCCAATTCTTTTTTCGTGATCTTTCTCAAGCATTTTCAAATATACTAGAATTTGCAAATATAATGGATTCTTATATTCTACAGCCTCATTAAGGTTATCATTTTTCTTTACAAGTTGGTCTAGATGAATGTATAGATCTTCATATGTGTTCATTAAGCTGCCCTTTTTAAATTTTTTTATATAAGAATCCATTATATTATCAAAATCTAGTATATTTGAAAATGCTTGAGAAAGATCTCTAAAAAAGAATTGGAATTTCTCCACCTACAGATAGTGGTACAACTTATTCCTCCTCAGTTGAAGCTATAGGTGACAACAAGGAGGTGCTTGACACATCTATATCCCTCGCTCCTCCACCTCCTCAGGTGAAAGTGCAAGGAAGAACGCATCATCAATATTACACCAGACACAAGACTGTGAAAGAATGACAGGAGTTACTGTTCCAAAGGAAAGCAGGCTTAATAAGAATTGACAACTAGGAATTAGTTATATTTTCACCTGCATTAATAATAAGAGCCACATTGTGATATCTGGATTTCTTCATTTCGACAATTACTTACAAATTGTATAATTTTTAATTTATAAATTGACCTTTTTTTCATGAATTATTAAGAAAAGAATATTCATTAGGACATATTCTCTATGGAATATTGTACAAGTGTTTCCTTGACAACTGCTTTCAATTGTAGAAATAACTTATGTATTTTCTCTTGAGTTTTTTGTTTGTTTTAATGTTGTCAATCTTATGTTAATTTAGGGACACTTCCTCTAAAGCATAACGTTGTCAATTTATGTATTTTTCATCTAAACAGCGTTATGTGGCTGAAGATGTTGATAATATACAAAACATGTACCACTTTTAACCATTAAATTGCCTTAAGCAATCATTGTATCGACTAGGTAGAAAATAAATACTTAGTTGTGAATCTAGTGTTAGAGCATTCGAGGCCTAGGGAGTCTTTCATTTTCACACCCTTCGTGGCCCTTGCCTTTCTTTGTCCGTTACTTCATTTTTCGAAGTGACGGATCCCTTCTTTTTCTTCTTTTTTCTCTCTCTCTACCCCCTGTGGGTGGGGGACGCAGAAGGAAAATACACCCACGGTATCCCCTGCCTGTTGTGAGAGGCGACTAAAAGGGGCGACCAAGGGATGATTGTCTTAGAACCATGAAACTACTTTTGATTAGTACCATCACGCGGGGAACATCATGAGTCGCCTTTACTTGCGAGTAGTACCACTATATTAGGTACGAAATAGGTTTGTGCTTAGTAGCAGCACAGAGGGTGTGGACTGTGGGTTTCCAGTATCAATCAATACTGATCTGCATTTAGTGCAGTCGCCCAGGTGGCAGATTCCCTATCTGTTGCTTTCCTAGCCTTTTCCTAAATGATTTCAAAGAAATTGGAAATTTATTGAACATCTCCCTTGGTAAGTTATTCCAATCCCTAACTCCCCTTCCTATAAATGAATATTTGCCCCAGTTTGTCCTCTTGAATTCCAACTTTATCTTCATATTGTGATCTTTCCTACTTTTATAGACGCCATTCAAACCTATTCGTCTACTAATGTCATTCCACGCCATCTCTCCGCTGACAGCTCGGAACATACCACTTATGATGTAGATGTTGATTCCCATAGGGAAGCTAAAATATTTGTCCTGAATGAGTAAATTTATAATACCAATATAATGGTCCGTTATTGGACATCATAAATTTTCCAGCTAACTCATTCTTGGTTGCCTGCGTTTCGCCCTCGTGTGCTAAGTTAGGCTCGTCAGTTGGGACTTAGCACACCACCCAAGACGCAAGGCTAGTGCATACTGTGGAGGCCACTGCATAGGCTATTTGAAGCCATCAGCAGTGCCAATGCACTATGAGAGCTATGTCTCATTTCCAAAAAATAGATGCCTGCCTGGCCATCAATGATGTAGATGTTGATTCCCATAGGGAAGCTAAAATATTTGTCCTTAATGAGTAAATTTATAATACCAATATAATGGTCCGTTATTGGACATCATAAATTTTCCAGCTAACTCATTCTTGGTTGCCTGCGTTTCGCCCTCGTGTGCTAAGTTAGGCTCGTCAGTTGGGACTTAGCACACCACCCAAGACGCAAGGCTAGTGCATACTGTGGAGGCCACTGCATAGGCTATTTGAAGCCATCAGCAGTGCCAATGCACTATGAGAGCTATGTCTCATTTCCAAAAAATAGATGCCTGCCTGGCCATCAATGATGTAGATGTTGATTCCCATAGGGAAGCTAAAATATTTGTCCTGAATGAGTAAATTTATAATACCAATATAATGGTCCGTTATTGGACATCATAAATTTTCCAGCTAACTCATTCTTGGTTGCCTGCGTTTCGCCCTCGTGTGCTAAGTTAGGCTCGTCAGTTGGGACTTAGCACACCACCCAAGACGCAAGGCTAGTGCATACTGTGGAGGCCACTGCATAGGCTATTTGAAGCCATCAGCAGTGCCAATGCACTATGAGAGCTATGTCTCATTTCCAAAAAATAGATGCCTGCCTGGCCATCAATGATGTAGATGTTGATTCCCATAGGGAAGCTAAAATATTTGTCCTGAATGAGTAAATTTATAATACCAATATAATGGTCCGTTATTGGACATCATAAATTTTCCAGCTAACTCATTCTTGGTTGCCTGCGTTTCGCCCTCGTGTGCTAAGTTAGGCTCGTCAGTTGGGACTTAGCACACCACCCAAGACGCAAGGCTAGTGCATACTGTGGAGGCCACTGCATAGGCTATTTGAAGCCATCAGCAGTGCCAATGCACTATGAGAGCTATGTCTCATTTCCAAAAAATAGATGCCTGCCTGGCCATCAATGATGTAGATGTTGATTCCCATAGGGAAGCTAAAATATTTGTCCTGAATGAGTAAATTTATAATACCAATATAATGGTCCGTTATTGGACATCATAAATTTTCCAGCTAACTCATTCTTGGTTGCCTGCGTTTCGCCCTCGTGTGCTAAGTTAGGCTCGTCAGTTGGGACTTAGCACACCACCCAAGACGCAAGGCTAGTGCATACTGTGGAGGCCACTGCATAGGCTATTTGAAGCCATCAGCAGTGCCAATGCACTATGAGAGCTATGTCTCATTTCCAAAAAATAGATGCCTGCCTGGCCATCAATGATGTAGATGTTGATTCCCATAGGGAAGCTAAAATATTTGTCCTGAATGAGTAAATTTATAATACCAATATAATGGTCCGTTATTGGACATCATAAATTTTCCAGCTAACTCATTCTTGGTTGCCTGCGTTTCGCCCTCGTGTGCTAAGTTAGGCTCGTCAGTTGGGACTTAGCACACCACCCAAGACGCAAGGCTAGTGCATACTGTGGAGGCCACTGCATAGGCTATTTGAAGCCATCAGCAGTGCCAATGCACTATGAGAGCTATGTCTCATTTCCAAAAAATAGATGCCTGCCTGGCCATCAATGATGTAGATGTTGATTCCCATAGGGAAGCTAAAATATTTGTCCTGAATGAGTAAATTTATAATACCAATATAATGGTCCGTTATTGGACATCATAAATTTTCCAGCTAACTCATTCTTGGTTGCCTGCGTTTCGCCCTCGTGTGCTAAGTTAGGCTCGTCAGTTGGGACTTAGCACACCACCCAAGACGCAAGGCTAGTGCATACTGTGGAGGCCACTGCATAGGCTATTTGAAGCCATCAGCAGTGCCAATGCACTATGAGAGCTATGTCTCATTTCCAAAAAATAGATGCCTGCCTGGCCATCAATGATGTAGATGTTGATTCCCATAGGGAAGCTAAAATATTTGTCCTGAATGAGTAAATTTATAATACCAATATAATGGTCCGTTATTGGACATCATAAATTTTCCAGCTAACTCATTCTTGGTTGCCTGCGTTTCGCCCTCGTGTGCTAAGTTAGGCTCGTCAGTTGGGACTTAGCACACCACCCAAGACGCAAGGCTAGTGCATACTGTGGAGGCCACTGCATAGGCTATTTGAAGCCATCAGCAGTGCCAATGCACTATGAGAGCTATGTCTCATTTCCAAAAAATAGATGCCTGCCTGGCCATCAATGATGTAGATGTTGATTCCCATAGGGAAGCTAAAATATTTGTCCTGAATGAGTAAATTTATAATACCAATATAATGGTCCGTTATTGGACATCATAAATTTTCCAGCTAACTCATTCTTGGTTGCCTGCGTTTCGCCCTCGTGTGCTAAGTTAGGCTCGTCAGTTGGGACTTAGCACACCACCCAAGACGCAAGGCTAGTGCATACTGTGGAGGCCACTGCATAGGCTATTTGAAGCCATCAGCAGTGCCAATGCACTATGAGAGCTATGTCTCATTTCCAAAAAATAGATGCCTGCCTGGCCATCAATGATGTAGATGTTGATTCCCATAGGGAAGCTAAAATATTTGTCCTGAATGAGTAAATTTATAATACCAATATAATGGTCCGTTATTGGACATCATAAATTTTCCAGCTAACTCATTCTTGGTTGCCTGCGTTTCGCCCTCGTGTGCTAAGTTAGGCTCGTCAGTTGGGACTTAGCACACCACCCAAGACGCAAGGCTAGTGCATACTGTGGAGGCCACTGCATAGGCTATTTGAAGCCATCAGCAGTGCCAATGCACTATGAGAGCTATGTCTCATTTCCAAAAAATAGATGCCTGCCTGGCCATCAATGATGTAGATGTTGATTCCCATAGGGAAGCTAAAATATTTGTCCTGAATGAGTAAATTTATAATACCAATATAATGGTCCGTTATTGGACATCATAAATTTTCCAGCTAACTCATTCTTGGTTGCCTGCGTTTCGCCCTCGTGTGCTAAGTTAGGCTAAGTCCCAACTGACGAGCCTAACTTAGCACACGAGGGCGAAACGCAGGCAACCAAGAATGAGTTAGCTGGAAAATTTATGATGTCCAATAACGGACCATTATATTGGTATTATAAATTTACTCATTCAGGACAAATATTTTAGCTTCCCTATGGGAATCAACATCTACATCATTGATGGCCAGGCAGGCATCTATTTTTTGGAAATGAGACATAGCTCTCATAGTGCATTGGCACTGCTGATGGCTTCAAATAGCCTATGCAGTGGCCTCCACAGTATGCACTAGCCTTGCGTCTTGGGTGGTGTGCTAAGTCCCAACTGACGAGCCTAACTTAGCACACGAGGGCGAAACGCAGGCAACCAAGAATGAGTTAGCTGGAAAATTTATGATGTCCAATAACGGACCATTATATTGGTATTATAAATTTACTCATTCAGGACAAATATTTTAGCTTCCCTATGGGAATCAACATCTACATCATTGATGGCCAGGCAGGCATCTATTTTTTGGAAATGAGACATAGCTCTCATAGTGCATTGGCACTGCTGATGGCTTCAAATAGCCTATGCAGTGGCCTCCACAGTATGCACTAGCCTTGCGTCTTGGGTGGTGTGCTAAGTCCCAACTGACGAGCCTAACTTAGCACACGAGGGCGAAACGCAGGCAACCAAGAATGAGTTAGCTGGAAAATTTATGATGTCCAATAACGGACCATTATATTGGTATTATAAATTTACTCATTCAGGACAAATATTTTAGCTTCCCTATGGGAATCAACATCTACATCATTGATGGCCAGGCAGGCATCTATTTTTTGGAAATGAGACATAGCTCTCATAGTGCATTGGCACTGCTGATGGCTTCAAATAGCCTATGCAGTGGCCTCCACAGTATGCACTAGCCTTGCGTCTTGGGTGGTGTGCTAAGTCCCAACTGACGAGCCTAACTTAGCACACGAGGGCGAAACGCAGGCAACCAAGAATGAGTTAGCTGGAAAATTTATGATGTCCAATAACGGACCATTATATTGGTATTATAAATTTACTCATTCAGGACAAATATTTTAGCTTCCCTATGGGAATCAACATCTACATCATTGATGGCCAGGCAGGCATCTATTTTTTGGAAATGAGACATAGCTCTCATAGTGCATTGGCACTGCTGATGGCTTCAAATAGCCTATGCAGTGGCCTCCACAGTATGCACTAGCCTTGCGTCTTGGGTGGTGTGCTAAGTCCCAACTGACGAGCCTAACTTAGCACACGAGGGCGAAACGCAGGCAACCAAGAATGAGTTAGCTGGAAAATTTATGATGTCCAATAACGGACCATTATATTGGTATTACATACCACTTAGTCGAGCAGCTCGTCTTCTTTCTCTCAATTCTTCCCAACCCAAACATTGCAACATTTTTGTAACGCTACTCTTTTGTCGGAAATCACCCAGAACAAATCGAGCTGCTTTTCTTTTGATTTTTTCCAGTTCTTGAATCAGGTAATCCTGGTGAGGGTCCCATACACTGGAACCATACTCTAGTTGGGGTCTTACCAGAGACTTATATGCACTCTCCTTTACATCCTTACTACAACCCCTAAACACCCTCATAACCATGTGCAGAGATCGGTACCCTTTATTTACAATCCCATTTATGTGATTACCCCAGTGAAGATCTTTCCTTATATTAACACCTAGATACTTACAATGATCCCCGAAAGGAACTTTCACCCCATCAACGGAGTAATTAAAACTGAGAGGACTTTTCCTATTTGTGAAACTCACAACCTGACTTTTAGCCCCGTTTATCAACATACCATTGTCTGCTGTCCATCTCACAATATTTTCGAGGTCACGTTGCAGTTGCTCACAATCTTGTAACTTATTTATCACTCTATAGAGAATAACATCATCCGCAAAAAGCCTTACATCCGATTCCACTCCTTTACTCATATCATTTATATATATAAGAAAACATAAAGGTCCGATAACACTGCCCTGAGGAACTCCCCTCTCAACTATTACAGGGTCAGACAAAGCTTCACCTACTCTAACTCTCTGAGATCTATTTTCTAGAAATATAGCAACCCATTCAGTCACTCTTTTGTCTAGTCCAATTGCACTCATTTTTGCCAGTAGTCTCCCATGATCCACCCTATCAAATGCTTTAGACATGTCAATCGCGATACAGTCCATTTGACCTCCAGAATCCAAGATATCTGCTATATCTTGCTGGAATCCTACAAGTTGAGCTTCAGTGGAATAACCTTTCCTAAAACCGAATTGCCTTCTATCGAACCAGTTATTAATTTCACAAACATGTCTAATATAATCAGAAAGAATGCCTTCCCAAAGCTTACATACAATGCATGTCAAACTTACTGGCCTGTAATTTTCAGCTTTATGTCTATCACCCATTCCTTTATACACAGGGGCTACTATAGCAACTCTCCATTCATCTGGTATAGCTCCTTCGGCCAAACAATAATCAAATAAGTACTTCAGATATGGTACTATATCCCAACCCGTTGTCTTTAGTATATCCCCAGAAATCTGATCAATTCCAGCCGCTTTTCTAGTTTTCAACTTTTGTATCTTATTGTAAATGTCATTGTTATCATATGTAAATTTTATTACTTCTTTGGCCTTAGTCTCTTCCTCTATCTCCACATTATCCTTGTAACCAACAATCTTTACATACTGCTGACTGAATACTTCTGCCTTTTGAAGATCCTGACATACACACTCCCCTTGTTCATTAATTATTCCTGGAATGTCCTTCTTGGAACCTGTTTCTGCCTTAAAATACCTATACATACCCTTCCATTTTTCACTAAAATTTGTATGACTGCCAATTATGCTTGCCATCATGTTATCCTTAGCTGCCTTCTTTGCTAGATTCAATTTTCTAGTAAGTTCCTTCAATTTCTCCTTACTTCCACAGCCATTTCTAACTCTATTTCTTTCCAGTCTGCACCTCCTTCTTAGTCTCTTTATTTCTCTATTATAATAAGGTGGGTCTTTACCATTCCTTACCACCCTTAAAGGTACACACCTGTTTTCGCATTCCTCAACAATTTCTTTAAACCCATCCCAGCGTCTGTTTACATTTTTATTTACCGTTTTCCACCGATCATAGTTACTTTTTAGAAACTGCCTCATACCTGCTTTATCAGCCATATGGTACTGCCTAACAGTCCTACTTTTAAGACCTTCCATTCTGTCACATTTATTTTGAACTACGACAAAAACAGCTTCATGATCACTAATACCATCTATTGCTTCAGTTCCCCTATAGAGCTCATCTGGTTTTATCAGCACGACATCCAGGATATTTTTCCCTCTGGTTGGTTCCATCATTTTCTGAATCAGCTGTCCTTCCCATATTAACTTATTTGCCATTTGTTGGTCATGCTTCCTGTCGTTCGCATTTCCTTCCCAACTGACATCTGGCAAATTCAGATCTCCCGCTACAATCACATTTCCTTCCATGTCGTTTCCCACATAGCCGACTATCCTATCAAATAATTCCGAATCCGCGTCAGTGCTACCCTTTCCCGATCTGTACACTCCAAATATATCAAGTTGCCTATTATCTTTAGAAATGAGCCTTACACCTAGAATTTCATGTGTCTCATCTTTAACTTTTTCGTAGCTTACAAATTCTTCTTACACCAGAATGAACAGCCCCCCTCCCACCATTCCTATCCTATCTCTACAATACACACTCCAGTTCCGTGAGAAAATTTCTGCATCCATTATATCATTTATATGATTTAACTCCTGTTACAATATCTGGTAAATATATATCTATTAAATTACTTAATTCTTTTCCTTTCCTCATAATACTTCTACAGTTCAACACTAACAATTTTATGTCATCCCTACTTGATTTCCAGTTCCCTGTTCCCTTATCACCGCTCCCTAGGCCATCCCGTTTCCCTAAATGTACCTCCCTGTTACCCTTCAAAACAAATTTCCTATCTTATACGTACCACTGCTGTTTAAATGAAGGCCATCTGAGCGCAGATCCCTATCTCCTACCCACCCATTAGGATCTAGAAATTTCACTCCCAGTTTCCCACATACCCACTCCATAGTCCATTTAAATCCCCAATCACCCTCCAGTCAGTATCCCTTCTACACAGTACTCCACTAATAACAATCTCCGCTTTTTTAAACTTCTCCCGTGCTGCATTTACCAGATCCCACACATCTCCGAATATGTTGGTACTTATATCAGCTTGCCTTACGTTGTTGGTACCAACGTGAAACACTACCACCTTCTCCTTCCCCTCCTCCCTCTCTTCTACTTTCCTTAACATCTGCCTCAACCTAATTCCTGGATAACATTCTACCCTGGTTCCCTTTCCTCCACACACTTTCCCCACGTGTCTAACGATGGAATCCCCCATGACCAGAGCGAGTTGTACCCATGTGAGCAACACCACAGGGGGCGTTGCCTGTGATTAGTACCACTATATGAGCGACACCGTGGGTCTGCGTTGCCTGCGATTAGTATCCACTACGTGAGGAACACCACGGGAATACGGGCACCCATAATTAGTACACCTAGGTGAGGAACCTCATCGGTTTGCGTTGGCTATGAGTGGTGCCATTGTGTGAGCAACATCATAGGTCTGCGTTACCTGTACGGTGTACAATGCTTGTGAGTAGTACCATAATGTGTGGAACACCGTGAGTCTTCGCTCCTTTTGATTAGTACCCCTACATGACACATACTATGGTTCTACTTTACTAGCGATAAGTACCATTCTGAGGGGCCTTTGACCTGGATTTTGGATCCCTTTAGACATCAAGTATCCTCGATTCAGGATTGTGCTTTAGAAGTGGTCCCTTGGTCAGTAATACTATTATTTATGATAATTTTTTTTTGGAGTCGGATCCACTGATTATTTTAAATTCATGTCCATCCCTTCATTCTTCATGACATTTTTTATTTTGGTCAGTGGATGATTTTGACCTTTTACTTTGTCATTTCATTTCGTACCAGTAGGGGCCTATGACCTCGATGTTAGGCCCCTTTAAACAACAAGCATCATCATGATCACCACGACCACCACCATCATCATCATCATCATCATCATCATCATCATCATCATCATCATCATCATCATCATCAGTAAGGGAGTTCCCTTACCAACTCTCCGGTCTGTTTTACTCTTGAAGATCCGGTAGTTTCCATAATCAGCTGTGTCCTCATCAGTGAATCTCGTTTCCTGCAGGGCAAGTATCTGGATTTTCTGTTGATCTAGTTCTCTTACAAGATTGTGAAGTTTACCAGGTTGGATTAAGGTATTTACATTGAACATGCCAATGTATGTGAAGGTTTTGGATGTTAGTTTTCCAGAGAACTCCGACTTTCTCTGTGTTCGTGATTACCTGGGTTCCCCAGAATCCGAATACCCAGTAGCCATCTTATGATAGGTGGATTGGTTACCACCTGGGGTAATGCTGATTTTACTCTCATGAATCGTCATAGCTTGTAATCAAAGATTGGTCCAGTGTTTCCACTGGGAAATTAGGACCAGGGATTGCTAGTTCCTGGAACGTAACTATACAGCCGTACTTACTAGGTAAACAGACGCTGACCACTTTGCCGCTCGATCCGAGTCAGACGCGAGGTGGATTTTATTTTTGGTTCTTCCACCCTCTCAGCCATTGAGACATATGTCCCCTTCTGCCATCGAAGCCGTTGACCACAGTTCTAGTTTCCTCAGTTGATCCGCGAGTGCTTATTTGGCTACGTCTTATTCACACTTGTCCTGTATATCTACATGAAACTTCCCCTATTAGCCATTGGGACGCGCCGTGTCAGGGTTGAGGGCCCCATCCCAGTGTGTCACGCAGGGTTATGCTTAGTTCGTACTCAGTTTGGAACTAACCCCCCACGTGAGCTGACCAGTACTTATGTGTCACATTGCCAGTCTTAAAGATGGCTGACAATAGTGGCCGGCAGTGTGACCTTGGCAAGGCTGATAGTAAAAAGAACATTGCATATCTTATTTGTTGTTTCTATGGAATTGATGACAAAAGAAACAAAATGAGTGTAGTTACGTCAAAAAATGTTAGTTAGATATATGAAGTGATCTCTAGATCGTGTTATCTATGGAGTAATATTATTGTCGTATTTACCAATATGGCGGACATTTACAGCATGAAATTCATATTAAATATTAATCAAAAACCCTGTTATACAACAACAAAATCACAAGATAATACTTGCTCACTTTTAACACCACAAGTAGAACCACTATTATTCTTCGGAAGCCACAAAAGAAGTTCAGTTCTTCTTTATAAGCCGACAAATGACGCAGCACCATTACACATTATATTATTATTATTATTATTATTATTATTATTATTATTATTATTATTATTATTATTATTGTTGTTGTTGTTGTTGTTTATTTTGACTAAATTTATGTTAATAATTCGATTGAGCAATGTATAAATTGAATTAGTATCTCTTGTGGAGTGGCCAAGATGCTGTGTAAATTCATATAATTTAATACCGATAAGAATATACAGATAAGTTATAATATGAGGATGATGATAATAATAATAATAATAATAATAATAATAATAATAATAATAATAATAATAATAATAATAATAATGAGGGGAGCACAAAAAAATAACACCTAAAAGTAAAATACAGCGTGTCATTGACCTAGCCAAGGCATGGCGTGGCAGAATGTCAACATACTGGCCTACCAGCTGGACTTGCACCAATGACAGAGCAATGGTTTTTCAACTCCTCGCATCTATGCTAGAGTGGAGAAAAAAACTATTTCATTGAGATAAGTTGCAGATTTCAAGTTCCTAAGTATTTAAACAGAAATAAACCTAAATGTTTATACATTTCTATATAGTTGAATGTGATTTGATAGAATCCGATGTTCTTTCAAGAACAAGTCATGTCATTCTATTTTAATTGTTTCTTTTCATATATAATACTCTTATCATATGTTTTCTTTTTCATGTAGCTTAATAGTAAAGTTATTACTCAAAATTAGTTTTGGCAAATTGAAAAACCTAAAGTTGTAAATTAACTGAGTCAAAACTGAAAAGAGATGGCTTCAGATATTACAAAAAAAAAAAAAGCTGAATAGTCGCAATTATAAATTAAGTCAAAACTGAAGGAAAATGGCTTCCATTAAAACACTTATAAAAGTAGTAAAATGTTGGTCTCATTCCATCAACAGATTGATATCTTAAGTTTGAATGTGCACCAGATCCAAGTGGTGCTAATCCTATTTATTTCTTTATCTCATTACAGCTTTTAGAAGACCGAGATGAAGGAATTAGACCAAAGGTTAATGACAATAAAACTCTTATGTCCAGTGTGACAGAAGACATTTCAAGTAACCAGAGGCCACATACCCCTGACCAAAGTGTAGTGTCAAATTCCAAGTTTGAACATAATCACTCAGGACCTTCCAGTAATCAGTTGGTTAATGAACATTCAGTGGTCAACGTTGAGGATCCACTGCCTACCTTCAGTCGGACTGATGGCTTTCCAGTATCAGGTTGGTTAGATTCTTTTATCTGATCTACTTTCTGTTAGACTTAGTTTAGTTTATGATCAAGAGTTGATGAGTATAAATGTAGAAGAGATTAAGTGCAATTGGTTGCATGAAAATTCGATGAACATCTTTACAGTAATAAGATTTTGTGCTGGTTGGATTAACATGGAATTTTGTAAAGGAGCAGTATTATTGTTCATGTCACTGTGTTGTAACCTCACAAGACTAAATAATAATAATAATAATAATAATAATAATAATAATAATAATGATTATAATCTGTATAAATAGAATGAGAATTTTGCCTGCAGACTTCAGATATAGGTATACTTTCATTACTTATTGATACAAACCTCCGTGAAATTTGTCTGTTCAAGAACTAACTAAAGTTTAAACATTCCTTACAAATTAAACTGGAAGCAGAACAAATGCACATTTGGAGTCAGTTGATAGGCCTTTGTAAATACATTGTGAAATAAGAAAGAAACAAGTATAGCCAAAAAGATGAGTTATGCCCCTTTTAACCCTCTGAGCGCCAATGTCCTTTTGAAAGCCCATTTGGTTTCCATCTGAAAATTGCAAATGTCCTTTCAAAAGGACGTTCAGTATTTTTTTTTTTAATTATGAAAAGTAACAGTCATTTCCTTTCAGAATTTCACAATATTGTTAGTTAAAGACTTACCATTTTTGCAATAAACAGCCTCTTTTATTTTCAAGGCCATTGTTTCAGTATATCAGTCCAATCAGCAGGCACATTTATTGGTGCACTTTACTTGGCGCGGCAACAACACTAGCAGTCTCGCTGTGTACCTCGTCTGCTCTGTGTCTAGTTGCTCTTGATCTTTCACCTGTTCATTTATTGCAGTGAAAATGATTATATATCCACTCTCCTTGCCAAACATAAATGTGTTTGAGAGGTCTTGGAGACTGTACTTGTACTGAATTTTTTAAAAATTATAATAATAATGTTATTTGATTTACATCCCACTAACTACTTTTACGGTCTTCGGAGACGCCGAGGTGCCGGAATTTAGTCCCGCAGGAGTTCTTTTACGTGCCAGTAAATCTACCGACACGAGGCTGTCGTATTTGAGCACCTTCAAATACCACCGGACTGAGCCAGGATCGAACCTGCCAAGTTGGGGTTAGAAGGCCAGCGCCTTAACCGTCTGAGCCACTCAGCCCGGCATTATTATTATTATTATTATTATTATTATTATTATTATTATTATTATTATTATTATTATTATTATTATTATTATTGCCATGTTTTCGTGGAGCAGAAAGAGGTGAAAGAAGGTGCTGGGTGGAATGGGTCTATCTACTATATCAAAGATCAACTTAAAAACTTTAGAAATGAAGGTTATATTTCTTTTCAAATCGCAAACTTAACAACAATGTATCAGGTACAATTACAGTTTTGATATAAAAGTAGAAACCCTAGAATAGGGAACTTAACACATTTGGGCTTCAAGCCCCTAATATCCACCTTTACAATATCGCCAATTAGCGTTTACATAGACAAGGAGAGAAATCTCCCAAAACAGAGCACCTTGCTCCAACCGATACAAATTTTACAGCCTTCCAGAGGCACCCCTGAATGTTACAGTAAAATTAGCTATTTCAGAAAAGAGCTTGCATGCTCTCCAACTTTAACCAAGGAGATCGCGCTCCCAATTTCTTACAGCCTACTCAAGGCAATATTACACAAAATCTAACACTTTCCGGCCTCTTTAGGCCCAACCTAATATTTACAATTTATACACAGAGGTATCTATTACCCAAACTACTGGGCCTTCGTGGAAGGAAGAACAAGTTAAATTACTGTCCCAAACACAAAATGTATGCAGGCGTACACTTGCGCTCCAAGAAAATAAATTATAAAACCCTAATTGGGCTCACGGCCTGGTGATACAGAGGCTAATCCCAAACTACTGAGGTGACTAGAATGAACAAGTTACTTGGAAATTTACAGGAGAAAAACAGTTACAAAATCGTAGTCACCTCAAGATAAATTGAAGGGGAACTCGAGAGGTTAAGGCACCCTCTATCCCCGATTTACAATTAAAGTCTTTTGTGAAATTTTTACATTAGCCGAAAGAAGGTTTACATTTTAGAAAATAGGGGTTACATAGTTAGAAATTAGAAGCTTCCCCTTGTGTAAGTGTGCGGAGGTAGCTACAGAGAGATATGACTGGTGGCCATTACCTTGGCTGTTGAACTGCCTGGCGAAGAATGTGGTGCCCCCGCCTCCTGTCTTAACACACACACACACACACACACAGAAATACGGCAATTAAGAGACGAGGTAGCCTGAAAAAGCCGAGGGGATGGTTCGAGAGGGTTCTGGACTATATCCGGACATACCCCGCTCATTTTTATTGGCCGAATTCAAAAGGTACAAGAAACCTATTATTGGCTGAAAAATAATTACAGAAAATTCATGATTGGCCAGATTCGAAAACTGGCGGAATGAGAAAGAAGTGTTGCAAACCTTGAAATAACAAAATAAATGAACATTAATTTAGTTGAGAAAACATAAGAACACAAAACTTCTCTAAATCACTAATTCTTTTACCTTGCACGAGAGTGCATTACCTCAGTTTTTTATGTAATGACATCTATGGAGAAAAGTTCAAACTTTTTGATGTAAACCAAAACAAAACAAATAAATCCAGTCAGTTTAGGCAACTTCAAAATAACACATTACTCAGTAATTCACTGGTGACATCTTCTGGTCAATGTCCCAACTTCCTGCCGTAGCTGTTTCACGTTTTGTTAGAGAGATAGCGTTCTGTAAGGCGCTTCTTTTAAAATTACGGGGTTTAGGTGTACCTCCCGGTACAATTATTATTATTATTATTATTATTATTATTATTATTATTATTATTATTATTATTATTATTACGGGGTTACCCGTGGAGCAGAAAGAGGTTAAAGAAGGTGCCGGGGTGAATGGGTCTATCTACAATATCAGAATTAATTTAAAACTTGATCGGAAGGTTATATTTTTTCAAAAACACAACAACTCAACAAATAACATGTCAGGTACGAAAGCAATCTTGACACATGACTAGGAAAGTCCAAGATTAGATATTTTTTACAGATTCTGGCGTCAAGCCCCTGGTTTTACAATTTTACAAATGGAAGTGGAATTATTTAGTTAAAGGCAGAAATTCCCTAATTCAAGAGCACTTGCTCCCTAAATTACAACATATATATATATATATATATATATATATATATATAGCCTCCCAAAGGCACACTACTGTTACAAAACTTTGAAAAGAGCTTACAGGCTCTCAGTTTATTCCAGCCTATTCAAGGCAACATCAAAACTTGCAATCTCTGGCCTCTCAAGGCACCACTTACAAATAGAAAATAATTTTATACAGGGGTATCTAGTACCTGACCTACAGGGCCTTTGCGACAAAGAACGGGTTAAATAAACGGCCCGAACACAAACTGAATGGAGGCGTACACTGCACTCCAGATAATGAAATATTAAAAACCTACAGGGCTATAGGCCAATGAAACAGGGGCTAATCCCAAGCTACTTGAGGTGGCTTGCATGGAAATAATGGTAATACATTACAGGAAAAAAAAGGTTGCTAAATCGCAGACACCTCAAACTAAGGTGAAGCGGAGCTCGTGAGGGTAACTCACTCTCTATCCCCAATTTACAATTGAAGATTTTATGAAATTATTACATTAGCCAAAAGAAAAGTTACATTTTAGAATAGTAGGTTACATAGTAAAGATTCGGACCTTCCCCTCGGAATAATTTGCGGAGGTAGCAGGAAAGAATGAAGTTATGTGGCTATTACCTTATAGATGTTCTGCTGCCGACGAAAAGAGGCCGCCCGCCTCCTGCTTAAACACACACACTTAGAAAGACGACGATCAATTGGAAAGGAAACGTGAAAAGCCGCAGTTTATAAACCCTCAGGGAAGGTTCGAGATCATTCAAGACTAATCAGGACACACCCTTTTATTTTTTTATTGGTTAACACAAAGTGAACAAGAAATGCAGGATTGGTTGAAAATTAATTACAAAATTTAGTGATTGGCTAGATCCAAAACTGGTGGAAAGAAAAGGAAGTATTGCCAACCCGAATATAAATGAACATAGATCAGTTACGGAAAACGTAGGAATACAAAACTTCTTTAAATTACAAGTTCTTTCACCTTGCACCAGAGTGCATGATGATAATTATTGGTGGTGTCATCTGTAGAAAAATGTCCAAACTTCTTGATGTATAGCAAAACAAAACAAGGAGAAATTCAGTCAGTTTAGGCAACTTCACAATAACAAAATTACTTAACATTTCAGTGGAGACATCTTCTGATTTAAAGTTCCAACTTGTTGTGTTATTAGTTTCACTTTTGATTGATAGAGGAGTTATTTTAAATGAGCGGAGTTGAGGTGTACCTCCCGGTACATTTATTATTATCATTATTATTATTATTATTATACATACATATGTACATACATTATCATTATAGACTGTTATGCCTTTCAGCGTTCAGTCTGCAAGCCTCTGAGAATTTACTAAACGTCGCCACAATCCTCGATTTGCAACTAGTGTTGTGGCCTCATTTAGTTCTATACCTCTTATCTTTAAATCGTTAGAAACTGAGTCTAACCATCGTCGTCTTGGCCTCCCCCTACTTCTCTTACCCTCCATAACATAGTCCATTATTCTCCTAGGTAACCTATCCTCCTCCATTCGCCTCACATGACCCCACCACCGAAGCCGGTTTATGCGTACAGCTTCATCCATCGAATTCATTCCTAAATTAGCCTTTATCTCCTCATTCCGAGTACCCTCCTGCCATTGTTCCCACCTGTTTGTACCAACAATCATTCTTGCTACTTTCATGTCTGTTACTTCTAACTTATGAATAATATATCCTGAGTCCACCCAGCTTTCGCTCCCGTAAAGCAAAGTTGGTCTGAAAACAGACCGATGTAAAGATAGTTTCGTCTGGGAGCTGACTTCCTTCTTACAGAATACTGTTGATCGCAACTGCGAGCTCACTGCATTAGCTTTACTACACCTTGATTCAATCTCACTTACTATATTACCATCCTGGGAGAACACACAACCTAAATACTTGAAATTACCTACCTGTTCTAGCTTTGTATCACCAATCTGACATTCAATTCTGTTGAATTTCTTACCTACTAACATCAATTTAGTCTTCGAGAGGCTAATTTTCATACCATACTCATTGCACCTATTTTCAAGTTCCAAGATATTAGACTGGAGGCTTTCGGCACAGTCTGCCATTAAAACCAAGTCGTCAGCATAGGCCAAACTGCTTACTACATTTCCACCTAACTGAAACCCTCCCTGCCATTTTATACCTTTCAGCAGATGATCCATGTAAACTACGAACAGCAAAGGTGAAAGATTACAGCCTTGTCTAACTCCTGTAAGTACCCTGAACCAAGAACTCATTCTACCATCAATTCTCACTGAAGCCCAATTGTCAACATAAATGCCTTTGATTGATTTTAATAATCTGCCTTTAATTCCATAGTCCCCCAGTATGGCGAACATCTTTTCCCTCGGTACCCTGTCATATGCTTTCTCTAGATCTACGAAACATAAACACAACTGCCTATTCCTCTCGTAGCATTTTTCAATTACCTGGCGCATACTGAAAATCTGATCCTGACAGCCTCTCTGTGGTCTGAAACCACACTGGTTTTCATCCAACTTCCTCACAACCACTGATCGCACCCTCCCTTCCAAGATGCCAGTGAATACTTTGCCTGGTATACTAATCAATGAGATACCTCAATAGTTGTTGCAATCCTTCCTGTTCCCTTGCTTATAAATAGGTGCAATTACTGCTTTTGTCCAGTCTGAAGTTACCTTACTACCACTCCACGCTAATTTTACTACTCTACGAAGCCAATTCATCCCTGCCTTCCCACTATACTTCACCATTTCAGGTCTAATTTAATCTATTCCTGCTGCTTTATGACAATGGAGTTTATTTACTATCCTTTCCACTTCCTCAAGCATAATATCACCAACATCATTTTCCTCCTCCCCACGAGCTTGGCTGTTTGCAACACCACCATGATGATTTCCTTTTACATTGAGAAGATGTTCAAAATATTCCCTCCACCTCTCCAGTGATTCCCTGGGATCTATTATGAGTTCACCTGAATTACTCAAAACACTGTTCATTTCCTTTTTCCCTCCCTTCCTAAGATTCTTTATTACTGTCCAGAAAGGTTTCCCTGCTGCTTGACCTAGCCTTTCCAGGTTATTACCAAAATCTTCCCATGACTTCTTTTTGGATTCAACAACTATTTGTTTCGCTCTGTTTCTTTCATCTACGTACAAATCCCTGTCTGCCTCGGCCCTTGTTTGGAGCCATTTCTGATAAGCCTTCTTTTTACGTTTACAGGCTGCTCTCACTTCATCATTCCACCAAGATGTTCGCCTTTTCCCATCTTTACACACAGTTGTTCCTAGGCATTCCCTTGCTGTTTCTACTACAGCATCCCTGTAAGCCACCCATTCACTT
Organism: Anabrus simplex; assembly: GCF_040414725.1. NCBI lineage: Eukaryota > Metazoa > Arthropoda > Insecta > Orthoptera > Tettigoniidae > Anabrus > Anabrus simplex. Next base: position 59,650,514 of record NC_090266.1, read on the forward strand.
TCTATATCCTGAACCTGCTTACCGTCTACTGTTGGAAACTTCTCACTATTCATATCCATGTACTTCTGTCTAATTTCCTCGTTCTGGAGATTTTCTACCCTTATTCGTTTGCAGACAGATTTCACTTTCTCTACCCTAGGCCTTGAGATGCTTAGTTCACTACAGATCAGATAGTGGTCTGTATCATCGAAAAATCCGCGAAAAACTCGTACATTCCTAACAGATTTCCTGAATTCAAAGTCTGTTAAGATATAGTCTATTATGGATCTGGTACCCCTAGCCTCCCATGCGTAGCGGTGAATAGCCTTATGCTTGAAGAATGTATTCGTAACAGCTAAACCCATACTAGCACAGAATTCCAGCAAACGCTTCCCATTCCCATTAGCTTCCATATCTTCCCCACATTTACCAATCACCCTTTCGTATCCTTCAGTTCTATTCCCAACTCTCGCATTGAAATCGCCCATTAGCACTATTCTATCCTTGCTGTTGACCCTGACCACGATGTCACTCAATGCTTCATAAAACTTGTCAACTTCATCCTCATCTGCACCCTCACATGGTGAATACACGGACACAATTCTTGTCCTAATTCCTCCCACTGACAAATCTACCCACATCATTCGCTCGTTTACGTGCCTAACAGAAACTATGTTGCGTGCAATGCAATGCAATGCGAAAACAGGTTTGTACCTTTAAGGGTGGTAAGGAATGGTAAAGACCCACCTTATTATAATAGAGAAATAAAGAGACTAAGAAGGAGGTGCAGACTGGAAAGAAATAGTTAGAAATGGCTGTGGAACTAAGGAGAAATTGAAGGAACTTACTAGAAAATTGAACCTAGCAAAGAAGGCAGCTAAGGATAACATGATGGCAAGCATAATTGGCAGTCATACAAATTTTAGTGAAAAATGGAAGGGTATGTATAGGTATTTTAAGGCAGAAACAGGTTCCAAGAAGGACATTCCAGGAATAATTAATGAACAAGGGGAGTGTGTATGTGAGGATCTTCAAAAGGCAGAAGTATTCAGTCAGCAGTATGTAAAGATTGTTGGTTACAAGGATAATGTGGAGATAGAGGAAGAGACTAAGGCCAAAGAAGTAATAAAATTTACATATGATAACAATGACATTTACAATAAGATACAAAAGTTGAAAACTAGAAAAGCGGCTGGAATTGATCAGATTTCTGGGGATATACTAAAGACTATGGGTTGGAATATAGTACCATATCTGAAGTACTTATTTGATTATTGTTTGGTCGAAGGAGCTATACCAGATGAATGGAGAGTTGCTATAGTAGCCCCTGTGTATAAAGGAAAGGGTGATAGACATAAAGCTGAAAATTACAGGCCAGTAAGTTTGACATGCATTGTATGTAAGCTTTGGGAAGGCATTCTTTCTGATTATATTAGACATGTTTGTGAAATTAATAACTTGTTCGATAGAAGGCAATTCGGTTTTAGGAAAGGTTATTCCACTGAAGCTCAACTTGTAGGATTCCAGCAAGATATAGCAGATATCTTGGATTCTGGAGGTCAAATGGACTGTATCGCGATTGACATGTCTAAAGCATTTGATAGGGTGGATCATGGGAGACTACTGGCAAAAATGAGTGCAATTGGACTAGACAAAAGAGTGACTGAATGGGTTGCTATATTTCTAGAAAATAGATCTCAGAGAGTTAGAGTAGGTGAAGCTTTGTCTGACCCTGTAATAGTTGAGAGGGGAGTTCCTCAGGGCAGTGTTATCGGACCTTTATGTTTTCTTATATATATAAATGATATGAGTAAAGGAGTGGAATCGGAGGTAAGGCTTTTTGCGGATGATGTTATTCTCTATAGAGTGATAAATAAGTTACAAGATTGTGAGCAACTGCAACGTGACCTCGAAAATGTTGTGAGATTTACAGCAGGCAATGGTATGTTGATAAACGGGGCTAAAAGTCAGGTTGTGAGTTTCACAAATAGGAAAAGTCCTCTCAGTTTTAATTATTGCGTTGATGGGGTGAAAGTTCCTTTCGGGGATCATTGTAAGTATCTAGGTGTTAATATAAGGAAAGATCTTCACTGGGGTAATCACATAAATGGGATTGTAAATAAAGGGTACCGATCTCTGCACATGGTTATGAGGGTTCTTAGGGGTTGTAGTAAGGATGTAAAGGAGAGTGCATATAAGTCTCTGGTAAGACCCCAACTAGAGTATGGTTCCAGTGTATGGGACCCTCACCAGGATTACCTGATTCAAGAACTGGAAAAAATCCAAAGAAAAGCAGCTCGATTTGTTCTGGGTGATTTCCGACAAAAGAGTAGTGTTACAAAAATGTTGCAATGTTTGGGTTGGGAAGAATTGAGAGAAAGAAGACGAGCTGCTCGACTAAGTGGTATGTTCAATAATGATAAAGGTGTTTTAATTTATTCCACCTATTCAATACTTATATTATCACGTATAGTGTACACGCCCTCATGTCGTTGGCTTTTTATTACTACCACTTTGATTTTCCAATATTTTATAAGAACTGTTTTAATTCGAATTTTAATAGAAGTTTTAGTCTCCGACAAGATTATAGTTTAATCATAAGACAGTTTTCCATTAGCATCTTTTTATTTTATCATTTTTCACAATTTTATTGTTCTGAATTTTAAGAACAGACTAAACTTTTAACTTCCACTTTTTACTTTTTATTTTAGTTGTATTTTTGATGATTGTATTTAACTTCCACTTTTAATTTAGTTGTATTTTTGATTATTGTATTTAGGCTGAAGATGCCCTTAATTGAAGGCGAAACATGTCCCATGTAACTAAGAATTTAATTATGTAACAACTATACGTGATAATATAAGTATTGAATAGGTGGAATAAATTAAAACACCTTTATCATTATTGAACTGTTAAATTTTCAATACGGACCTAAAATGAGGTTTATAACATGTAATGTGACGGCCAACCAGGCAAAATGTAGATTAAATAAGTTTCTCAATCTGAAAATGAAGATTTGTAAGTTAGGAAAAGATTTAGATTTTCTTAAACAATGTCTGAGACTTAAACTTGTACCTACTTTTCTTAAATCAACACAACGTAAGAACATAAGCAATCCAAGCCATAATGTAACCCAAAATAAGGTAAATGAATTATGGCTTAAAAATGAAATCAAGGCATATTACAGGAAGAAGTCCAAATTGAATTTGCAATTATATAACGTTCACTTAGCGGTGACACAGGATTTAGCCCCATTAGAATGGCAGTCTTTTTATCAACACATGGAACACAAATTAACATACGCACTTAGTAAGAAACAGGATACATTGAATAAGAAATTGAATCATTTAATAGACACACAAATACGTCGTAGTAAACAAACGAAACAAGAACAAATTAAGGGCCCATCGGACAATGTTACTCCCACGGTAGTTAATTTGACCAAGGTAAAATTTACGGAAGGAGAGAATGACCTACTTAAAAGGGGTCCAAAATACAATTGGCCTAATAAAGATAGAGAAATAGATATCATTAACACAGTTGCAGAAGCGGAGGCGAACATATCAAAACTCCCACGCGATGTACAAGATGAAGTAAGATTGGAGTTAAAGAAGAAATTACCCAGACTGGCTAAAGAAATTTATTCCAGTTTTGATCCCAAACAACAGAAAACAATAAAAAACATGAAATCGAAAATTGAAGATAACAATATTATAGTAACCAAGGCTGACAAGGGGGGCGCGATCGTTTTGATGGATAAAGATACATATATCAAGAAAACTGAAGATTTTTTTGATAATAATAAATACACATTAGTAACAAAAAAAAATCCGCTAACTAAAATTCAACGCACCTTAAAAGCCTTACTTAAAAGATCCACATCTCTCTTTACTGAACAAGAACAATTAAAACTTGTCAATATGAATCCTAGGCTCCCGGAAACTAGAGCTGTGCCCAAAATACATAAAAAAGATATTCCGATTCGTCCGATTATCAATTGCCGTAATTCTCCCACGTATAAAGTCTCCAAATACATTCACAATTTTTTGAAAAGACATTACACTTTTAATAATAAACAACCATTAAGAAATTCCATTGACTTGTGTGACATTTTGCTTGGATTTGGCGTACTTCCAAACCAGATGATGTGTTCGTATGACGTAGTGAATATGTTCCCGAATATTCCGACAGATAAAACTGTTAATATCATTCATGATAATATTTGTAAACACAGTAATCTTAGTAAAATGGAAGTAGAAGAATTCACTAGATTGTTAAAGTTCGTATTAGACAATAACTACTTCACATTTAACAATAATATTTATAAACAGAATGGATTAGCAATGGGTGACCCAATATCGGGCATCCTTGCCGACATATTTATGGATTCAATCGAACACAATGAAATAATAGCAAAAATTAAAGGAATAGATTTATGGTTGAGATATGTAGATGATACATTTGTAATCATAAACAAAGATGTCACTAATAGTCAAGAAATCTTAAATAAATTAAATGAAATCGAACCTAATTTGAAATTCACGAAAGAGGACGAAGTCGATAACTCATTGAATTTTCTAGATATAACAGTTACGCGTAAGGTTAACACTTTTGATTTCCAAATATTTAGAAAACCGACACAATCATCTACAACTATAAACAATTCCTCTTTACACCCGAGTTCACATAAACAAGCATCTTTTCACAGTCTAATTTATAGAGCATTTAGAACCCCTCTATCTCCCATGAATTTGAAGAAAGAATTAAATTATATTAGATACCTCGCTAAACAAAATGGTTTCAAAATAGAAATGATCAACAAATTAATCAATAAAATTAAGAACAAATTATCTACGAATCTGATACCAGAAAAGACCAAAAAAACTGAGTATGCTACATTCACTTTTAATAATCCAGCTATACACCAGATTACTAGCGTATTCAAGAAACATAATTTTAATATAGCTTTTAAAACTACTAATACTAACCAGTCCGTATTCTTTAATCATAAAAAAGTTAATTATGATAAGAATCGTTATTTAGGATCGGGAGTATACAGACTTAAATGTACTCAGTGTAATTTTTCATATGTTGGACAGACTGGGAGAAATTTTATGACAAGATACATGGAACATGTTAACGCGGAAAAACATAGGAAATACTCAGCGATGAGTTTGCATATGAGGGAGACTGGCCACAGATTTGAATCCATAGAGAAAGACTTAACGATAATTAGAAACATACAAAAAGGAAGAATGCTGAATGAATTAGAAAGTTTATACATCTATTTAGATCAGACGTACAATAAGCAAAAGAATCTCAATGAAACCACGGACAATAAAAGTATGTTACATGAATTAATGCCGAAATTATTAAAGTCAGTTAGTTCGAATAAAATTAGGATACCTAATATATTTAATTCTTCAAACCCTAATACTCCTCCCATACCTACAGATATTAGGCCTACTTCCAGCAATGCAGTTGACTCCGCCCCTTTGTCAGCCTCGTCACATTTGACTCCACCCATCCTCTCCTCCCTTCCGCACTCCCCTATTCCTTCCCCTCCGAGTTCGCTACCGCCTCTGCAGCACAGTTATAACACCAGACTTAGAGCCAACAGACGGGCAGCAACCAACTCAACAGTAGTTAAGAAATAACAACTTCCACTTACATGTAAGTCCTCATCTGTTTCAAAATTATGTAAGACTGAATTCTCTCCTTACGTTCAGTTTCTTATTTCTTCTTTTCCTTCTCTTACAGAAAACTTATTTCTGCATCTGTTGACATTTTCTGGCAAGGATTCAGCCATTTTATTACCTACCGGTGCTAACGGCCTCTTACAATTTTTCAATAGACGCTTCTGCCTTACTTACAACGAATTTCATCAGCGGCCTTGAAAAGATTGTATTCATGACAATCAAGTTTATGCTTGTGTACACGCCCTCATGTCGTTGGCTTTTTATTACTACCACTTTGATTTTCCAATATTTTATAAGAACTGTTTTAATTCGAATTTTAATAGAAGTTTTAGTCTCCGACAAGATTATAGTTTAATCATAAGACAGTTTTCCATTAGCATCTTTTTATTTTATCATTTTTCACAATTTTATTGTTCTGAATTTTAAGAACAGACTAAACTTTTAACTTCCACTTTTTACTTTTTATTTTAGTTGTATTTTTGATGATTGTATTTAACTTCCACTTTTAATTTAGTTGTATTTTTGATTATTGTATTTAGGCTGAAGATGCCCTTAATTGAGGGCGAAACATGTCCCATGTAACTAAGAATTTAATTATGTAACAACTATACGTGATAATATAAGTATTGAATAGGTGGAATAAATTAAAACACCTTTATCATTATTGAACTGTTAAATTTTCAATACGGACCTAAAATGAGGTTTATAACATGTAAGTGGTATGTTCTGAGCTGTCAGCGGAGAGATGGCGTGGAATGACATTAGTAGACGAATAGGTTTGAATGGCATTTATAAAAGTAGGAAAGATCACAATATGAAGATAAAGTTGGAATTCAAGAGGACAAACTGGGGCAAATATTCATTTATAGGAAGGGGAGTTAGGGATTGGAATAACTTACCAAGGGAGATGTTCAATAAACTTCCAATTTCTTTGAAATCATTTCGGAAAAGGCTAGGAAAGCAACAGATATGGAATCTGCCACCTGGGCGACTGCCCTAAATGCAGATCAGGATTGATTGATTGATTGATTGATTGATTGATTGATTGATTGATTGCTGATAAAGATCCCTACCCCAGACTCTGCCCTTCCCGTTCTAACACCCGTCAAGTACACTTTATAATCTCCTATCTCTTCCTCATTGTCTCCCCTTACCCGAATATCACTTACTCCTAGCACATCCAGATGCATCCTCTTTGCTGACTCAGCCAGTTCTACCTTCTTTCTTCCATAAGCCCCATTAATATTGATAGCTCCCCATCGAATTCCATTTCGTTCGCCAAGTTGTTTCCAAGGAGTCCCTCGCCTGTCAAATGGGATATGTCCGAGATGCCCACTCCCATTCCATAGCAACTGGTATCCCGACTCTCAGGACCACTTACTAGGCCACTCAGCCGTTGCCCATGGTTCACAAACTAGGACGTGACTACAGTAACCCACAATATTATTATTATTATTATTATTATTATTATTATTGTGCGGCGCATAAAAGAATGGATGATGAGTCACAGTCTAACACTAGCCAAAAACAAAACAGAGATAGTTCTTCTGACGAGGAAAAGGATCGAGAGTCTTGTGCCAATGACTGTTGGAGAGTTAGTGATTGAAACATCTGCGAGCACAAAATATTTAGGTGTGACACTTGACTCCAAGATCTGGAATCATATTCAGAGAGCGACAGATAGGGCAGTGAAGTACATGACTGCACTTATCAGACTGGTGGGAAATATTAAAGGTCTGAAATCCAGTAAACGACGTCTTCTCATGTTGATGGTTCAGTCAGTGCTCCTGTATGACTCTGATATCTGGGCTGAATCCTTGAGATTTGCTTGGTATCGGAGAAGGATAGCTGCCGTACAACAGAGAGCAACTTTACATACTGCATGTGCATACCGCACGGTTTCCGAACCTGCAATCCTCACGGTGGCAGCAATAGCCCCAATAGAACTATTTACATTGGAGCGACAAGGTATCTGACGTACCCAAGGAGAACTGGGAAAGAAATGTGCAAAGAAGCGTGCCTTCAGTCAACGGATGAGGCGATGGCAACTCAGATGGGAAAGTGACTCATACCACACTTGGATATCTGAGTTGAAAGGGCTCACGGTGAAGTAAACTACTTCTGTAAACTATTACCGCACGCAGCTTCTAACAGGACATGGATATTTTCGGAAATTCCTGCATAGAGTGGGCAGAGCAAGTGATGCAGCATGTCTATACTGTGATGACATCTATGAAGTATTTCACACCTTCTTTGTGTGCGGCCACTGGATGTTACAGAGAAGATGTTTGGAAACTGAACTAGCAGAACTGACAGCAAATAATATTATTTCTGCGATGCTACGAAACCAGGAATCTTGGGGTCGTGTGGCAGTGTATGTGGAGGATGTCCTTTGTCAGAAGAAGAAGGATTTAGTATTGTACGAACGTTCGTAAAGGAGAAATGAAGAAAGAAGAAGTCTGAAAGACAAAGTAAGCATAATATCAGCCTGAAGTAATGCGAGATTGGTTCCGGGGTGATGATACACATCGTGGGAAAAGGGTGTGTGGTTTTTAGTGGGTAAGAATCCCACACACTTGTGGAGTGCAGACCCTTCACAAGTGTCTTTTGAAGATTTTCCACAGTCCCTTGTAAAAAAAAAAAAAAAAAAAAAAAAAAAATTATTATTATTATTATTATTATTATTATTATTATTATTATTATTATTATTATTATTATTTGTAGTATGTTATGTAAGTGTTATGTAAAATAAGTTTGTACCGTATTTCATTAGTATTGACATAAACCAAACGAGTGATATTAGACTTGTATTTTTGGCTCATTTGGATATGTAAACTAATTATTTTTACTACAGATTTATTTTAGGTACAAAATTAATGAAATTTTCAATATAGCTTCGTAATAGGTTGTACTATTCAATAAATATGTTTGCGATGTATAACAAAAGTTTTGTTCTACCTATTTTTATTTTTAATTAATATTTTTGAGTTTTGGCCGCCAAATATTTACTAATGGTCATACATGAATCGAGTAAGGCTTTATTTGTATAGGCAATCATATTAGTAAAATAGTAAAATAATAAAATAATAACGAAAATTTTCTTGGTTAGGGGTGGCCTCATTGAAACCCAGCAGTTAGGTACAGAATACTTTTGGGTGTGGCAAGCCCTCCGTAGCGATAGCCTGTATGAAACGACAAAGGGGGTCAGGGCAAGGAGAGGGGGGAAATGGAGGTCATTAATCCACTGCCTGAGACTTGGCCTAATTTGCAAATGCCTGTGAGGAGAAGCAACCATTGTTGATAAGACTGTCGAAAAATGGACTACTGTAACACTGCTGTTACTGCTGAGAGATGATGAGTCCAGTGATGGAAGCTAAACTAAAAAAAAGAGATTATCTGTCGTGCTGCAACAAGGACAGCACAGAAACGTTGGCTCCATTTGTCATCAGCAAAACATGAAGGCTCAGTATTTTCTGTTTTTTTCAAATGTACCGAGTGATTGGCTACGCATTTTGAGTTACGTAGCTGTCAGCTTGCATTCGAGAGATAGTGGGTTCGAACCCCTTTATCGTCAGCAATGAAGATGGTTTTCCCGTGGTTTCCCATCTTCACACTAAGCAAATGGTGGAGCGTTACCTTAATTAATGCCACGGTTGCTTCCTTCCGAGTCGTAGTCCTTTCCTATTGTTGTACGACTTGTCTGTGTTAGTGCGACGTTAAACAAATAGTCATTTTTAAATTGCTGGAATCTTGCTGTGGCAATACAAAGCCAATAGCAATGCATGGATTGCATCCTTATGTATGTGCGTGCTTATGAAAAGGGACCACATATCAGGTATTGAGATAAAGGTACTGTTGTGTTCCATAATATGTAATTAATATCATGTAATTGAATCGAATGCCTCTGAAAGAATTTTTTTTTTGTAAGTTGCTTTACGTCGCACCGACACAGATAGGTCTTATGGTGATGCCGAAAGAAATTAAGGCCTTAAATTAGCATGTAATGTTACAACATAAGATTTCATAACTTATCAGTAGAGCTGTTAAAAAAATAGGTTACCTTGTGACACAAATAACTACTAAACTATTTGGAAGTTACACTGGCGCTTACATTTTCATGTTCAGCGGTATTCAGACATAGAATTTTTTTTAACGGAAATTTTTTTTGTGGAGATCTATCTATCGATGCTAAGTCTCTGAGGTTTTATGACCTGCAGAAGGTCACTGAAGACAACTAATTGCAACACTGCTGCACTTAACAAAAATTATCACATACCTTAATGATTGTTAATCACAGCCAGCATAAGACAGGAATATCAGTTATTCATGCTGAAGCCTGCATTTTGGGCACTGTCTGGTCCCAATGTCCTGCCTCTCCACAATAGCTGCAGGTGGGTCGAGACCTATCGGGAGAATATTATCGGAGTTTGTGGTTTTCTCTTTTGAGCCTTACTTGTTTTTTTTTAGGTGTTACACTTTTTTAAGAAGATGATGATTGTGTAATTATTGGCAGAGGAGGAAAAACAGAAGCTGGCTAAGATGTTCAATTGAGGTGGTTGGTGGCGGCGATGTTGGAGCAGGGAAAGATGTTACAGAGGACATAGTATATCTTTCTTATCTTCTGATACGAAGGGTCTAATTTTTTCATGGAGATACATCTGTCTATCGATGCTAAGTCGTTGAGGTTCGATGACTTGAGGAAAGTCACTGAAATCAGGCGGTGGATCTTCTGGAAGGATGGTGTAAGGTACTTCATCAGAAACTATGCATTTCTTTGTCAACACTACACCAGGGAGCTCTTTCATATACACGAAGTGATGTATCTGTATTATTTGTGGAATGTTTTTATTCCAGCACAGAACTTGTTTTACCAGTCATAAGTAGGAATTGTTACATTTCCGGATTCTGTGCCAACAGAGACGGGAATAATAGAGCTAGAAACCTGACAACTTTTACAGGCGACATTAATTACATCTTCAATAACTTCACTTTTATTTTTCCGGAATGCTCTCTTGAAACAACCAAAATACAAATCGTGTTGAAATTTTGTTTGTCCTACTGGCAAAAATGAAATTTTACAACTGCTGTTCTTTCCTGTCATAACTCTTCACATGAGGTATTGCAACCTTACCACCTTCGCCATTGCCCCATAGAACCACATGACAGCATGATAATCCTCATAATATCGGGCTACCGCCATATAGCACCATACGCCAAGGCGTTTGATGGTATGGGACCTTTTTAGTCTAGAGTCAAATGCCACCTCATCTAGGAAAAACAAAAAAGAAAAGATAATCTTCAAAAAGATGGGTGAGCAAAAGCTCTTTCGACCGTGCAAGGATCAACTGCACTCCTCCATTCCATAGAATCAAACCAACGGCCTCCCAGGGCCACGGTGCGTTCACGACAAAAGATCAAAATATAACACATACCTAGCTTAAAGGCATAAATGAACGGAAGGAAATTTAGGATGCAATGTTTTCCGGCAAAATGACAGGCAAACAAAAGTTTAATTACCTATTTATTAATCCTTGATAAATCATAATTAATTGAAATTAACCCTGAATAATTATAATATAATCAAAATAGAATATACAATGTCCGATGGACTAAATACAAATTTTTGAAATATCGAAGTTGATTTCTCCATTCCCTTATCTGACATGGCGATAAGTATTACATTAAAATTGGTATAACATATATTTATTTTTTTTAAAATCAGAAATATCCTTGTAAATGCGACGGTTATCATTACGAACTTTCTTCACTATTAGAAGAAACAATTATCTATACAACAACAAATATTGAAGATAACTTGGAGTGGTCGCCTAATTAATTAAATATACTACCAAATAAGTAAACAAAGAATAAGCGAACACTAGTCGATAAAATCATAATCATAAAAAAAATTGACTGATGTCGGGTCCAGAAATCGAACCCATATCACAATGAATCCAATGACAAAATAACGAGATAGAGCTTGTTTTGTCATCCAAATAAAAATGTAAAACACAACTTAAAGAGTGTATTTAAAAAAAATATGTACACATATTTTAAAAGGAACTATAAACAGTATACGCATGCAACTGGCTGTATAATGAAAAAGAAAAAGAAATTGTGTGACAAGGAAAATCCAAGGTCTGCCTCAGAGTTCGAACCGATGATAACCAGGATGACATCGACAAACGGGTCTATAAAAACTCCCTTTCTCGGTTATTCATAAGGTCAACAAATCAATAATAATACTGGTGTTCCAGTTATTTAATTTCATTATAAAATTAAATATGAAAGAGTTAAAAGAATCCTTTTAAATGTAGTCGGTTTATGCGAACTTCCCTGCATTCAGACTTGGTGGACAGGCTTGAACAATACACTTGGCAGTGACCCTTTTCAAGGGGATTGCTCGCTCTCCCTTCTCTAAATCAAAAATCTTACAATGTCTAACCACACCAAATAATGTCCGACCGCTAAATACTTCTTGTCAACAACTCAAGGCGAGACCAAATCGTCTCCCTTAAAATATATCATGGTAAATATCATTTCAACTGATATCCTCATACATTCCAAAGCTCCACTGGCTTAATTCACTGCCCCGTCCATCCGACTACAAAAATTATCTCAGCTTATGTTTTCCTACAGCTTGAACTCAACAAAAAAAAAAAAAAAAAAAAAAAAAATCAAATATGGATTTAAACATATCCATAATGCTATTCTCATATACAGAAGGAGAAATACTTGACATTAAAGGAAAACACTTATCTCAATGGGAGGGCGTTTGTTCGTTGTCCAGGCTTGTCACAAGTTACGCATATAATTTTTTTGCTAGGGGCTTTACGTCGCACCGACACAGATAGGTCTTATGGCGACGATGGGATAGGAAAGGCCTAGGAGTTGGAAGGAAGCGGCCGTGGCCTTAATTAAGGTACAGCCCCAGCATTTGCCTGGTGTGAAAATGGGAAACCACGGAAAACCATTTTCAGGGCTGCCGATAGTGGGATTCGAACCTACTATCTCCCGGATGCAAGTTCACAGCCGCGCGCCTCTACGCGCACGGCCAACTCGCCCGGTGCGCATATAATTAATACAGCCATCTACATATTATTATTATCATGAAAATTACATGAAAATAAGAGTGCCTTCCTATCTTCATGGTGTAAGCCGATAGTTCATTTTGAAGACACTGTCACCATGTATTACCACAATAGGCTTAAATATCCCGTAAATAAAATATACATATCACGGTTTGAAATTATCAATAATACAATCTACATTTCTCTCACCTAATCTAAGCACTCTCAGACTAACTAATATTTTTCCATGAAATCACGTACATGCATTATATTAGATATATTTGTCATGCCCGAAATTTTAGCCATGTAAAATAAGACTTTCAATTCCATCTAGAAGAATATAAACGATATGAAGACCACCCACAAGTTCTCTCCCTAATTCAAGAATGCATGCAATTTACATTTCTAACCTAATTTATGTGATCTACATATTATATAACCTTGCATTTATTAGATAAAATTTTATATTTTTGTACTTATCGTCATGTTGTGAAAACCGTGGCTCGGGCCTAGAAAAAAGGCCCTTATCGTCATTTAGCCTCTCATAGCGCTGACGTGGGACTCAGGTTCGAATCCACTGCTATTCCTGCTGAGCATGTTCATAATCCCGGGGTCCTCTTCTGCACTATAACAGCTTTAATGATGTTGAAATATGTTGCGTCACTCAAACACAATTTAAAAAAAACTGTAACACAGTTCTTGCGGTTACATTACTTAAACACTTTCAATACTATCATTTGTACAACATTATAATAGTTTCGAAGATGCAAAATGTATATTTTCATCCTCAAATACAGGTAAGGTCAAAACACCAGCGAACCATGGGTCTGCCTTGAATCTTTCGCGTCAAGTGGATGTTGTGTCAACATGGCCGCCATTTTTATAACCTTGGCCCTATGTGCACAATAAACGGCGGTCAGTCCCCACCATTTTTTAAAATTAATAGTTCTACATGTCGTTTGACATCGGTAATGCGCTCAAATGTGTGACTCAGACTCTTAAGTAGTCTTGTTATGTATGGAACCTGCATCAATCGGCCGTTTATTTAAAATTTATTATCAAAATAATGCCTTTACAGAATCCCCCGTGAGGATTCTGCGTACATAGTTAGCTTGGTGACGCTCTTGTAATTATATAATCAGATGATCGCGTATTTTTCCACACGTCAACATTTTATAAACAACTCGAATTTTGGTAGAGGTCTATTATGAAAACATCTGACATGCCGAGGTTTCCCTTACTAATTGTTATGCATATCTCAATCATACCATACAAATCAAACTTGCAAGTTGGCATCGCCGCGTTTCGGCCATTTTTTCAGTGGGTGGAGGTATTAGTATTGATTTTCTTTCCTTGTCATTTTTCGTCTCTCTCTCTCTCTCTCTCTCTCTATCTGGGGATTCCTTCAGTTAAGACGGAGTCATGTTTACCAAGTTAGAAGCGTTGTGTAAGCAGGTGCAACCTAATGCAACTTTCTGTAATATGTACAAGAGAGCTTAACAAAAGTTTTTCACTGTTTAAAATAATTAATAAATATGTGCATGACCGATACGGTCACATCATCTCATTAAGATGTTTTCATTTTGCCCAACACAGTTATCCTCACCTACTGAAAATTTTTCCAAGAAGTGATGTACAAGAGATAAGATAGTATTTACTCCTTTACCTGCAATACAAGCTTCTGGAATAATGTACAAAACAAATTTGTTAAGTGGTTCACACGCTACACCAAAGAGATCCACGTTGTAGCCTGTAAGAAAGAAAATGGGTCCAACTTGTTGCGGATCGTATGGTAAGTGCACCTGTTGGGCAGAATCGAAACTAGTATGCATTCTGCCTTTGTATGTGTTACAGCTATGTGGTCCAAGAGACAAAGGAGTTTCCAGTCGACTAATCCTTTGCCTACAATTGTCTATGGTATTTTTATGAGCAGTCCGCTCAGCTTGGACGGGATTAAGATGTTGTGTAGCCTTCTCCATCAAATTTTTTTCCCCTCCTCATCCATAATTGACAGTTTCCCTATTACAGTTTGATTGCTTCTACAAGTCATACAAAGATCAGTCTTGGGTTTCTGAACTACTATGTTACTGCAAAATGTACGCCAGATGCAATACCAGGACGAGAGTGATACAGGAATTCTCTCTAATGATTTACAACTGTCAGAGTATAATGTATGAAAGTAGAACGTACTTCTTAGAGATGCTGGTTGGGAGAAGCATGAGGTCTTCATTTTGCAGAGATCCGGCCTGGCATGATAAGTGCATTTTGTTCACTAAAAACTATTCATGAAGTTGACTGTATGTTTACGATCATCAAAAGTAATAGATTTTACCTGAGAAGTCTTTAATACGTTTCGGTGAATTTTAGGCTGCACCCCTTCTTTCTTGAATTGTTCCTTTAAATTTTTTAACCTCTTTGAGCCACAAGCGAATACAAATTCTTATTTTGCTAGGTGCTTTACGTCGCACCGACACAGATAGGTCTTATGGCGACGATGGGATAGGAAAGGCCTAGGAGTTGGAAGGAAGCGGCCGTGGCCTCAATTAAGGTACAGCCCCAGCATTTGCCTGGTGTGAAAATGGGAAACCATGTAAAACCATCTTCAGGGCTGCCGACAGTGGGATTCGAACCCACTATCTCCCGGATGCAAGCTCACAGCCATGCGCCTCTACGCGCACGGCCAACTCGCCCGGTCGAATACAAATTGAAGGAATGACTGACACACCTCCTGCCCTCTGAAGTGATAAATTGTGTAAGTTTCTTTCCTGTCATAATTTTCTCTCTTAGTAGCTATCGTCATTGGCTGGTTTCATACTAATACATTCATCGCACCCATCATTAATACGTAGTGGTGATTGACATGTTCTCCACAATTGTAATCCAGTTCCTAACATTCTATTCTTGAAGAATGAATGAAGCTTTCGGGGAAAAAGACCAGTGCAATTTCTTGTACAGCCACAACCCTTGTTTAAAAATGCTTTAACTTCCTCCGTATATTCAGAGGCTGTTTGAACTTTGGGAACATTGTGTAGAACACTTAGGTCCGCATCAACATAGTCCTCCTGCAGCTCGTCTGTTGTGGAAATTTCAAAAGGTTCGCTTTCCTCGAAATCACTATCCTCACCAGAATTTTCACTTTCAATTCGAGGGGTGAACTGAAGTAGTCTGAAATAACATTTGATAGTTCCAGCAGCAAGTCACTGTCTGTATATTGTTTTAAAGGTTTCCCAATAACATCTGCTGCATCACTAGGCCCTGACAGAGTGAGAGTTATGATACTGTATAGGCTTTTGGGCTTATGCTGTGTCAAGAAAATAAGATGAAATTCTTTACGTTTCGCAACGAACTGTGCTCTGCGTCATCAGAAGAAAAATCTCGACTGTCCACGAGAAAGGCTTCTTAAACAAGTACGGGCCGTGAAAGCATCAGTGGCAACATAGTGAGAGTTATTACTCCTTATTTAGAACCTAATCTATTTTAAAGCGTTTTAATAAACTTAAATACACAACTATACGAATAATAAGGAAAACACCATACTTCTCCACTGCATTGGTATCAGAAATGTTTGGAGCCGGCAGAATGTTGATGAAACCTATTTCCTTTATTAAAAGTGCCCAGCTAGGGTTTCAATATCATAAGATAAGATATCAGAGTCAGCTTATCTTATGCTCGCGCAGCTATGAGCGCGAGTAAGTGTGTGAAGCCTCACTTATGATGTGAAAAGTAGTCCCTTTTCTTAGTATTAAATAAACCTCATGTTTCAGCAGTGATTATTGTCAGAGGGCTTTTAAATTCACGCAGAGAGTAGATGACGGTCTAAGCAATTCATAGGTATCAAAAATTAAATTTCAAAATTTTACACCCTTGAGTGTTTGTTTTACAGTTATATTGTGAACTTGACTGAGAAGTGGTCCCTTTTCTTGAAAAAAAAAAAAAAGTTGGCATGGAGGCAAAAAACCACAAAGTCGACCAGTGTGCCAGAGAGTAACATGCTGCATCTTGCTGTAAAAGGATTCGATAGATTTCACTGCCTTTCCCATGTAAGGAAAAGGAGCACATCTTTGTTTTACTCCATTGGACCATAGTGTACATGTGACTATCAAATTATTTGCATGAGTGTGGTTAACTGCCTCCTAAACCTACCAGGTCAGAAGAAAAATTTGTCTGGAACTATTTGTTTCTTGGGTGCTTATCACTACATTTGTTACATAACATCCCTCTGATTCAGTAATCCCATCAATTGATTCATAATTTTCTTTCCTAATTCACACATTCATGTATTCGGCTTAATGTGTCTTCGTAACATGTTATTTGAGTAGTTTTTACCCAATATTGATTAATCTGGAATAGTATGATCAGTATGGTATCCAAGGAAATTGTGTAATTTAGAATTTTCCTAGCAGAATATTTGCACTAACAAAAACACATCACATAATTCTTTCTTACAAGAAAGGGGTTTCTTTCAATAGTATTGAGACCCAGTCCTTTTGTTCACATTTTTAAGAGCTCGCAAAAGTTTCTCACACCTGATATGTTGTTGTACAGCAAAACTGTGGTGACAGTAATTTCACACACTTTTCAGAATCATATACAGTGATACAAATGATACGTGTTACTGTTGTCTGCAACACTTTTTCCGTGAGGCTGACATAATGCAAAGTAAGCAGCTAGAAACAAAGAATTTTGGTGATAGTAGTGAAGGGGAATAGCATGGAGACACCATACTATGGTTTCAGCATGTTGAGGCATCCCCTGTGGTTTCATTTACACTGTTACACACTGAGCAAAGGTGAGTTTAATCAGTTAAAGAGGAAAAGAATTCTCACTGACCTGAATGCAAAGGATTTCACCCAAGTGTTCTCAGCAGAAATCTTTGTTAGCTGGGTGCAGGAATGAGTAGCCGGGCAGGGAATACTACGTAGAAAATGAATATGATAAAATTTCAACTTATTCCCCTCAGGCCATTAACAATAATATTAGAAGGTAAACATTAACTGCAAAAATGAACTATTTTAGTGTTATCACAAGGAAGACATAAGAGTATTTTGAACTTCTAGTGTTCTACTGCTCGTTCATAATTATTCGGTTGCTGTGGAGAGCCAGGCGGGTTTGTTACGTCCCACAGAATCGAGTGCTCGCATGCAATCCCGCGCTAATCCAGACATCGCTCGTGTACGACACTGCGTGATAAGCTGAACTCCGATGTAACTCACGCAGTTGTGCTGACAATATTGAAGACTTTTCATTTAAGTGAACAGTTTTACAGTATTTAGATTTTAATTTGGAATACATAATGTCTGAAATATGTGTAGCCTCTGTGGTTCAGGCAGCAGCGCGCCGACCCCTCACCGCTGGATTCTGTGGTTCAAATCCCGGTCACTCCATGTGAGATTTATGCTGGACAAAGCAGAGGTGGGACAGGTTTTTCTCTGGGTACTCTGGTTTTCCCCGTCATCTTACATTCCAGCAACACTCTCCACTATCGTTTCATTTCATCTATCAGTCATTAATCATTGCCCAAGAGGAGTGTGACAGGCTTCGGTAGCCGCCACAATTCCTTTCCTTGCCGCATGATGGGGGCTTCATTCATTCCATCTCTGACCCGGTCACTGACTGGAAAACAGGTTGTAGGTTTTCACTGACTTGAAATATGTATTAATATTATGCAAATTGAGTGAGTTTGGAGCACCTAGCTGTGAGCTTGCATTTAGGAAATAGTGGGTTCGAACCCCACTGTCGGCCGCACTGAAGGTGGTTTTCCGTGGTTTCCAATTTTCACGCAAGGTAAATGCTGGAGCTATACCACATTCTTTGCACTGCTAACACTTTCCTATCCCATCATCGCCATAAGACTTATCTGTGTCGGTGTGACATAAAGCAACTTGAAATATTATGTAACTAGGTGATATCTAGGTTGTGATAGGCGGGCGGTCAGTGAAAACGGCTGGGCGGTGCACCCATTAGAAAGGTCCTAGGGAGAACACTGTCGCCTAAAGACATAAACATGAACTTTTAAACACAGCCACTAAAAAAGAGACTTAAAGAACTATGGAAACTGAAGAAAATATCTTAAAACTACACCAAAATAATAAAAGTGACTTTAACCTGGAAAATGTGGAAAACATGCATTTTGATGACCTCTAACAATCTCATATATCGTCCATATATATTGTAGAATGTACTTAATTGCCACTCTGCATCAACTCTGACTACTTAGAAAAAAGACTATTCATTAAAATCCAGACCTTAGTAATTAGAGTTTGCCAGACTGAGTGGCTCAGACGGTTAAGGCGCTGGCCTTCTAGCCCCAGCTTGGCAGGTTCAATCCTGGCTCAGTCCGGTGGTATTTGAAGGTGCTCAAATACGACAGCCTCGTGTCGGTAGATTTACTGGCACGTAAAAGAACTCCTGTGGGACTAAATTCCGGCACCTCGGCGTCTCCAAAGACCATAAAAGTAGTTAGTGGGACGTAAAGCAAATAACATTATTATTAGTAATTAGAGTTTAGGCTGTGTAAGATTGAGTCAAGTAGATTTGCTTTGTGGTGCCACAGGAAAATATATCGTCATTTAGCCTCCACCAGACTAGGGGCTGGAGAGGCTTGGTAGTGGAGAAGTTGTCCTCGAGCTTTCCCACGAAGAGGTTGGCATAACAGTGGGGAGGCGGGGGGGGGGGGAGGTATCGTCTGGTGGCCTTAGCAGTGCCTCAAATGTGGTGGACTAATTTCCCCTTGAAGTTGAAAAAGTGGGCCGTTAGGGTGTATGCGATGATGTAGGACAAGGAAGAAAGTAAATCCGTCAGTGTTTTAGGGATGTTGGTGTATAGTAGGATGATGTCAGTTGAGACTAGAGTACCTAGAAAGTGACCAGTGTCACAAATATGAGTCAGGGGAACTTACGGTACAAAGATACAAAGGGTTGAAGGTGTTGGTCATTCAGAGCTGAAATGGGTTCCGTGAAACAACCGTAGCTGGAAATGTTATTGCGTTCTGGATTGTTGGTTTTATTAATGTTGGGAAGCATGTGGAACTTGGGAATAGGAGACAGATAGATACACATCAAACCCATCAAACCATCAGCAGTATCCCCACTACAAGAGTATTCACTCATATCACATAAAACGGTTTCTATGATTCAACTTTGTCAATTGGGCAAACAAATTTGCTCAACCCCTTAAGCCTGTCCTTCCTAAAATGACAACCCAAGGAAGGTTTTTACTGCTAGGGGTTACCCCATTCAATTGGTTAACTGTCTGATTTTCCCAGCCCTAAATTCTGTTGCCAGACTCCCCAAGCTACCTAACCCAGTACACTTAACCACATATTGTCATCTGCATATAATCCATCTCATTATAAAACAGGCATTTAATCTTCTCTTATCCTCACCCTCAAACCTGGGATCTTTCTAAAAGCCCCTTATTTACTTTTAGGTGCCATCAAATCTCAGAAATATTCTTGCTTGTTATTCACTGCACCAACTCTACTGGCTCTTTCCCATGTGAACACAACTGTTGTAAGACCTGTTGTCTACATATACTCGGCACCTCTTTTAACAGTACCGTCACCAACAAGTCTTAACCACTACAAGGTTGCCAACTTCCTACATTGGCATAACTACCAACATACCTTCTTTCTTTCTTTCTTTCTTTCTTTCTTTCTTTCTTTCTTTCTTTCTTAATCTGCTTACCCTCCAGGGTCGGTTTTTCCCTCAGATTCAGCGAGGGATCCCACCTCTACCGCCTCAAGGGCAGTGCCCTGGAGCTTCAGACTCTGGGTCGTGGATACAACTGGGGAGAATGACCAGTAACTCGCCCAGGCGGCCTCACCTGGTATGCTGAACAGGGGCCTTGGTGGGGTATGGGAAGATTGGAAAGGATAGGCAAGGAAGAGGGAAGGAGGCGGCCGTGGCCTTAAGTTAGGTACCATCCCGGCATTTGCCTGGAGGAGAAGTAGGAAACCACCGAAAACCACTTCCAGGATGGCTGAGGTGGGAATCGAACCAACCTCTACTCAGTTGACCTCCTGAGGCTGAGTGGACCCCGTTCCAGCCCTCGTACACTTTTCAAATTACATGGCAGAGCCGGGAATCGATCCCGGGCCTCCGGGGGTGGCAGTTAATCACACTAACCACTACACCACAGAAGCGGACACCAACATATTAGCCAAACAAATTTGTGGCCACCACAGTACCTGCAAAATCCATAATGTGGATCTTCCTGTTCTCATTTACACCCGGCACCATCATGTTGGGTATTCAGCCCAAAGGCTGGTTTGATCCTCCACAGTTCCGCCAACAGCTGTCATAAATAGCCTAGGCATCACTGAAAAGGCATACTAGGGAAATGAGGAGTGAGGTAGTTTCCTGTTGCTTTCCTCACCGAGCCAGAAGTTGCTATCACATATCAGTCTGCCTAGCCCACTGAAATGCATGCACCAACCGATGCTATGAGTGATATTTTCACACTATTCATAATAGGGAATGGTTGCATAAGGAATGGTATTACTAGCATCACTCA
This sequence comes from Anabrus simplex, assembly GCF_040414725.1. Taxonomy (NCBI): domain Eukaryota; kingdom Metazoa; phylum Arthropoda; class Insecta; order Orthoptera; family Tettigoniidae; genus Anabrus; species Anabrus simplex. Next base: position 59,671,776 of record NC_090266.1, read on the forward strand.
TACCTCGGTCACCTTCATATTGTCAAAGCCCAAGGATGAGACAGACAGGACAATGAAAGTAACAAATTTATTCTAGCCCATGCCAGAGGACATAGTGCACTGTAAACACTACATCTTGCCAGCAAAGGCATTGGCACCATCAAAGCACTTTTTCTCTTTGCTTTTATTTTGTTTTTGTTAGCTTTCTTACCTGAGTTAATCTAAACATAATTGACCTGTGTATCACATAAAATGTCCAGAATTACATTTGTTTCTAGCACATCTTGACATTGCACAGCCATGTTTAGAGAGGTCTAAGAATGAAACACTTAGAAAATATCACACATCATTGACTTGGGCAGTAGTATTGCATCTGGCAACATACAGGGTGTTGAAAACTTCAGTGTCTGAACTGATAGATAAGATGGAGACAACAGATGTGCGCTGCTGTGAGCTTGCATCCGGGAGATATTAGGTTTGAGCCCCATTGTCGGTAGCCCTGAAGATGGTTTTCCGTGGTTTCCCATTTTCACACCAGGCAAATGCTGGGGCTGTATCTTAATTAAGGCCATGGCCGCTTCCTTTCCACCCCTAGCCCTTTCCTACCCCATCGTCGCCATAAGACCTATCTGTGTTCGTGCGACGTAAAACTAATAAAAAAAAAAAGACAAGTATATTTCATTAAACAACTATTTCATTTTTGTTGTTGGTATATTGGGTCCACTAAATAAACATTATTTGCAGTGTTATAGTGTAAATAATGATAATCATCATCATCATCATCATCATCATCATCATCATCTCCCCATGTTCAACTTCAGGTATCATAGCCCAGTCATTCATTCTCAGCTTATGCAAACTTTAGACTCTGTTCCTTCTGCATCCACCACCTATGGTCACCATGGTATTGTTCGTTTGTTAAAAAACAAATAGTTTGTCACGTAACCAATATCATTTCACAGAGGTGTTCGTATTATTATTAATTGGATTGTCAAGGATTTAACTTCTTGAAGTGAATGTTATCTGCATGTCAGAATAATCCAATCGTGATAAATTCCAATGTATTTTTCTTTTTATTTTCTTAGGTCAAGTCCCACGCCGAGTTTTTGAAGCTCTCGATGAATCCCGAGAGACATTTGTTGACCATGATGAAAACAAGTATAAGCGACGCTCTGCATTCGAATGGTTTTCTAGATGGTGGAAGTAAGTGTTCGTGATGTACCTCACTTTGAAATATTGTCTAGTATAGAATTGCAACAGCTGGAAATCAAATGTCCTCAATATGCATTCTTCTTCACTTCCTGTTTCTAGTTCTCTCCTGGGTTGGATGATGTCATTGGCTTTCACAGACCTGTAATTGTAGTTTGTTGTTGCCATCATCATCATCATCTTTTAAATTCACTAATGAGCATTAATGAATTAATAAATTAAATAATTTAATAGAGTTTGAATTGTTATGCTTTACTGATATGTGATTTGATTTGGTATAGCGGGACAGCCTCGATTTAGTTCAACGAGTCGTATTTTGTGTCTAGTGGAACAACGGGACACGTGCTAATAAAAGCACTGTCCTTCGTGCAGTCCCTGCTAACCAATGTGGGCTTTCCTTCCTTCCGAGCTGAACACGCTTGTTTGTGCTTTCTCAATCTTTATTCAGCTGATTAAAATAAATGATTCGTTTCACAATCTAGCATGTTAGATTGTGCTTCTCAAAACTAGTTTTACCGCGCGAAGTAGAATGGAGCAACGGGACATGTGCACAGTCAGTCCTAGGTGGGAGCAGTATGAGCTGAAGTGTTTTCGGCTATTTACTTTTGCCTCTCCTGCAGAAAGTGCTCAGTGGTGCTTGTCCCAATGTTTGGCCATACCCTTCAATTGCTTTAAACCCATCCCGTAGTCTGTCTACATTTTTATTTAGCATTTTCCACTGACCACAATTACTATTTTTAAACTCCTCCATTCCTCGCTTATCAGCCATATAGTTTTGAGTAATAGTCCTAGTTTTACAGCCTTTCTTTCTGAATTTCTTTGAGTATTGGTAGTTGCAAATTCAGTTTGTACCAATGTTTATTCACTTCTGTACTGAGTTCCTCATCCCAGCCAATGTTGTGTAACCATAGTTGTTGTAGTGAGATCTCGTAATTGTTGACTACGGGGCTTACAAGTCTGAATGGGTCAAGAATAGTCGCAGCTGCAGATGACATTTGATGCTTGTTGATTGCCTGGTTGCCTGGATCTGTCAACAGTGGAGGAAATTGGTGATATCTTGGTAGTGATCATGAGTTCATCCAAGATAGGATGTCACAGTAATCCTAGTGTTTTCACTTTGTATACATTGTCCAGCTGTAGCAGGAACTGGATCTGTCTTAGTGCAGGAGGGATGGATTCTAATATGGCAGGATGATTGAAAAAGAACATGCTCAGTGGAAACTCAGCACTGTTGAGAAGGTCAGCAATGAGTTTCTGTCGGAGGTGACTTGCATCATTTGTCGTGGTGGAACCACAGAGGGCATCATCCACATAATGTTCCTCTTTAAAACCTCTGCAGCACATAGAAACCTGTGAGATTCATCCTTAGCTAACTGATGAAGACATTAAGTTGCGAGGTATGGTGCTGATACTATACCATATATGAGAGTTGTGACGTTATAAATGGTGACTGGCTACTCTTGTTAGCTTCTCCATAAAATCCTTAGTAGTCCAGTATCCTCTGGATGTATCTCCTGTAAATTATAGCTATGTCAGCTGTGAAGGTGATTTCCTATCTTTAGAATCGTAGAATGATGGAACCAGGTCTTGCTATACTGTCGGCCCAACTAACTATTTGTCATTGAGAGAAACCTCTGTGGTTGTTCTCATTGACCCATGAAAATTACATGAGTCTTCGTAGTGGAACTCGATGACGGAATGATGCAGTAAATAGTACTGTTATTGTGCATTCTCTCGTATGCTTATTTATTTATTTCTTTGTTATATTTATTACAATTTGCTTTACACTGCCCCGACACAGATATGTCTTATGGGAATGATGGGCAGAAAAGGGCTAGGAGTAGGAAGGAAGCAACCATGGCCTTAATGTACATCCCAGCAATTGCTTGGTGTGAAAATAGGAAACCACCGAAAACCATCTTCAGGGCTGCCGACATTGGGGTTCGAACCCACTATCTCCCGAATGCAAGCTGATAGCTATGTGACCCAAGCTGCGCAGTCACTTGCTTGGTTGTATGCTTATTACTCTGTTCATATAGCCCAGACATTCATACTCCTGAAGTCAAGTCATTATAAGCAGCGCGCACTTTACAAGGTGCGTTCCATAAATAATGCGACAAAATTCATAAAAAAAAATCATTTATTGAATATATTTGTACAAAATAATAAAAAAATCTTCAAAATAGCACCCTCTTGCATCGATACACTTCTGTAGGCGGTGTTTCCATGCCTGGAAGGCCTTTTCCGGAATGTCCTTTAGAGCCGATGTAACATGCACCTGGGTTCTTTCAGTCGTGTCCCAGTGTTTTCCTTTCATGACTCCTTTTAACGAAGGAAACAAAAAAAGTCAGCGGGAGCCAGGTCAGGACTGTTGGGAGGCTGGGGAACCAATGGGGTGTTGGTCCTGGCCAGGAAGTCGTTGACAGTGAAGGCGCTGTGACTCGGCGCGTTGTCGTGATGAACTTTCCACGTGTCCTTGATGTCGCTTCGGCAGCGCGAGACCCTCCTTTTCAGTCTTTTGAGCACTTCCAAGTAGAAAGCTGAGTTCACTGTAGTCCTGGTAGGTACGAATTCGTGGTGGACAATGCCTCTGACGTCAAGGAAGACAATGAGCATGGTTTTGATCCTGGACTTGCTCATGCGTGCCTTCTTGGGACGGGGCGACTATGGGGGTGTGCCACTCTGAACTCTGGCTTTTTGTCTCAGGGTCGTACTCAAATATCCATGACGCATCACCAGTGATAACTGAGAAATTAGGATCATTTTCACACATTTCCAACATTTCTCGGCACCGAAGCACTCGCATGTCTTTTTGTTCATCGGTCAACACTTTTGGGACCAGTTTGGCACGCACCTTTCTCATGTTCAAATCTTCGGTCACAATGTGGAAAACGGTTGTTTTTGCCATGTTTAGAGTTTGTGCTATCAATTGAAGGCTCAGCCGTCTGTCAGAGTTCAAACAGTCGCACACACGCGTCACATTTTCGTCGACTCTTGAGGTTGATGGCCGTCCACTGCGAGGTTCGTCGGTGATCTCCTCTCGGCCCTTCATGAACGACTTGTGCCATAGGAAAACTTGTGATTTGGACAAGCAATCGGTCCCAAAGGCCTGCTGAAGTAATGGAAATGTTTCGGTGGCGGATTTCCCAAGTTTAACTCAAAATTTGATAGTGTACCGTTGCTCTACAGAACGATCCATTGTGCCGTGTTACATGAACTCAAAACGGGCTTGGCGGAAATGCACATCCTGTCTCTCCGGCTGCTCGCTACCGAATGAGACAAAGAGCGTTTGAAGCTAACACCCCCCTCCACATAGCCCAGCAGGTTAGAACACGCTGCGGTGTACAGTTGCGTCAGAAAAAAATTGGTTGCATTACTTGTGGAACGCACGTTGTATGGTGTCTGTGTAGACGATGCTCCAATTGCTGCAGTCTATTCCTTGCATGTCCCTATCAGTCGCCCGGTTGATGGCCATTTTTGCGACAAGGTAGGTGAAGAACATACCTGCCTGTGTCATCTCTGCTGGTGTTTTTTTTTTTTTTTTTTTTTAAGTGTTACTCGCATTCGCATTCCTCCTTTGTTGTTAGAGCCTGGCTCATTTCTTCAATGTTGCAAAATCTCTCAACCTACTTGTCCATACTGACATCTCTTCTCAAAAGGAAAGTTCCTTAAGGTTTCTGTGAAGTGTTCATTGAGTTCTGTACCTGAACCTATCCGTAGAGGATGTATCCTAACTCTGTCTCTTGAACTGGATATCAGCTGTCCTTGTCCGTTTGCCAGTACGGAAAAGTAGTACAAACAGTTCCACGCCGATGAGAATATCAATCCTGCCAGTTGGTAGAATTTGTCATCTGAAAATGATCATCAGATCATTTGGTAAGTTCCAATCTTTGGCATTGATAAACATTGACAGAATATCACTAGTTATCCTCTGTAGTACCAAACAGCAGATATTCACTTTGAAGCTAGACGTATTGGAGTGTACTTCTGCATTGACACTTGGGTGTTATGTGATTTTCATATTGCTTATTCTGTGGATGGAATAACGTCTTGAAAGTTTTCTAGGACTAATCCCTTCTAGGGAGTACCAAAGGGACCTATGACTGGTTGGCACATAACACTATCATCATCATCATCATCATCATCATTTCCCAACTCCTGTTTCCCGGGTGTGGTGTACAAGCGCTCGGCATCTCCTTCTGTCTTCATACATCTTCTGTTCCAGTACATCCTCCCATTTGTGTCCTCTCTCCTCCACATGTGATCTTACAGTCTCTATCCAGCATTTTCTTGGTATTCCCTGTGGTCTTCTTCATATGAGATTAAGGTCAAAATATTTTCTGGCAGGTCTTTCCCTGTTCATTCTCATTATGTGCTCATACCCCTGAAATATGTGTTTCTATTGTACAAATAACAAAAAGGTTCTGAGAGAGAGATGGACACTGTGATTTTCAGATAGTCAGTTACTTTGTCATTGATTGGTGAAGCCTTTCCAACAATGGAAATCCATTAATAGTGAGTAAAAGGTGTTACCCTGAGGGCATTGCTGTTACATCACATTGGGTGTGTAAAATGATTGAGTAATCTTAAAACAGGAGGAGAATCTTTAGTCCTGCATGATTTTTTAAATTATAGTTTTGTGTTCAGTTTTAAGTGCACTTTGCCATACATATCCATAAATGAGCTTTTTCCTAATTGAATAAGTATAGATATACTATAGATCCAGCATTACATTAACATAAAACTTTATGAGCTCAGTTGTTACTTTAAATGCTATCCTTCTTGTGCTTCTTGTGTTGACTGTGCTGGTTTCTTGAGGATTCATAGCTTTTTCTGATGAAATATCTGCTTGGATACCATTATGGTCCCTGGTTGTATCAACAGCTGGATGTCTTATGATTCTGTATAAGGTAAGATTCTCCTGATGCATGAAAACATAAATTTGTTTTAAGAAGGTGATAACTGTTCCTTTATTGCATGTGCTACCTCTTCACTCTGGCAAAGCAAGAGTGGGCACGTGGCATTGAAGACGAATGACAAGGCCGGTTGGCCATTTTCCGCTGTATCTTTGCATATATTTGAGTCATTTTCATTCATGCAAAGCTTCCCATCCTTCTTTTAGATCTATACTTTCACCACACCATTGGCAAAGGTAAATCTTTCTTGTCTTCATTTCCCTCAAAGTCACTACCTGATATGAGGATTAGAGCTTCATCCGCAGTATACAGTTTCCCATGCATTATGAAATATGTTACCACAATGCAATGAAGCTACCTGTAGAAGTGCTAACACGTTGGCAGTTAATGGCAATTATGTGGCAATTGACCAGCACGATGGTCATTCCGCTCAAACCCTTACCTTCTGAGTGCCCTTGAGATCGGGTCATTTTACTATTAACTAATGACTACAAGACAACTTCTAGATATCATAATGATGGAACTTTTCCAGCCGTCTACCGCAGTAAAGCACAGGAAAGCCGAAGAACACGATTGCTATGCAGTCCACTGGCCATGTGGCATCGTTCCCACACAGCTGTTACAGCAGTCCACCAGAGTGAAAAGTTTAATGAAACTTAAAACTTTAAGAATCGCAATGCTCTGCTGTCACTTCGTGGTTCTTCTATTGTGGGTGTTTCTCTGTCCTTCCATCCTATCTTCCACTACAATTTCTTTTGAAGTGTGGAAAAAAATATATCTGTCATTAGAATAACCAGTTGGCATCTCAATCCAACAAGATACGTTTTCTCTCCCTGCACTAATCGGTCAGTATTGTCTACAAAGGCCCACTACATATGAATGTCAATGACAGAGGCACAGGGCTGAGTGGTTCAGACGGTTGAGGCGCTGGCCTTCTGACCCCAAATTGGCAGGTTCGATCCTGGCTCAGTCCGGTGGTATTTTAAGGTGCTCAAATACGTCAGCCTCGTGTCGGTAGATTTACTGGTACGTAAAAGAACTCCTGCGGGACTAAATTCCGGCACCTCGGCGTCTCCAAAAACCGTTAAAGATTAGTTAGTGGGACGTAAAGCAAATAACATTATTATTATTATTATTATTATTATTATTATTATTATTATTATTATTATTATTATTATGACAGAGGCACAAATGTTATAAAGGAAATTGTAGAAAAGGAGCAAGAAAATTACATAAGAAATGACCACAAATTTCTACAAGAGCAAGGAGCTGTGGTAGATTTGATGTCCCAGCAGTGTGGCTGAGCTTGTCGTTCAGCCATATAAGAATCCATCATCAGTGACCTGGATGCTCTCGGAAAGCATCATTATACTCTCCAGGGAGTGAATGCCTGTGGTGGTGGTGGTGATGATGATGATCTCTCTATCATTATTTGGCAGTATCATTCTTTGTTTTTATCTGGCAAAAAAAGAATGTCTTTTGTCCTATCAGTGTTGTGGTGACTTTATTTTGATGTAGAATTCCTGTTTCATTTTATCTCCCCAAGGTTAGAAATAAAATCCCAGCACTTTATCAACATTTAAGGGTGATGAAATGTGATGTAAGAGTAATTATCAACAACGTGCTAATTTACATTCATAATTCATTGGGTTTTTCCCACTCTTTGTATCTTTCAAGCTTTTGCTGTGATTGGAATCTGTTCCTTAATATTTTAAACACACTCTCTTTTTCCAGATCGGTTCTTGGACCATCACCACGTAGACGCACGAGTGGAGGCCATCTGTATCGACGCTATTGGATGGCAGCTATTCTTTTCTTTATTGGACTGCTGACCTTAATTGTTCTCTTCTCGTGGCTGGGCAGAATGGTTACCGAAAATGATCCCAACCTGGACCCAAAACTGGATCCTCAGATTCGTAACAGTGATCGAAAGTAAGCTGGAAACTATCAGGTACTAAGCGAATAATTTATTAACACAAACTTGTCAATTTATATTGAGATAGGTACAGAGCTGTTAAGCTTCAGTTGCAATATTTTGGTGCCTTCAACAAAGGATTGTTGATTTGGAAATCTTGTGTACATTTGCCAGGAATAAAACAATGACTGCCTTTATGAGATGCGAGGGACTGTAGCGCTAAGTTTGTGTGCCAAAGGAATGTACGAATTCCGGATGCTATTAGCTGATTTTAATAATGATGTTTAACAGAAATAAATTTAATAAAATGTATGTAGGTTGTTGTGATTGTAGTTTTATGGGACAAGATAATGAAATTGTCAACATTGTGTATGCATAGGTTTATGCAATGTATGATTGAATGAATGAAAAAAAAAAAAAAAAAAAAAACCTTTTATCTAATGATTATTTCTCTGTGGTATGCATCAATAAACCCTCTTTGGCCCTTTATTTATGCCCCATTATTATTGATGGTAGATTTTCTAATCGTGAAAAATGTAAATGTGGCCAAATGCTGTAATAGAAAGTGTACATACATACATACATACATACATACATACATACATACATACATTATCATTATAGACTGTTATGCCTTTCAGTGTTCAGTCTGCAAGCCTCTGTGAATTTACTAAACGTCGCCACAATCCTCGATTTGCAACTAGTGTTGTGGCCTCATTTAATTCTATACCTCTTACCTTTAAATCGTTAGAAACCGAGTCTAACCATCGTCGTCTTGGTCTCTCTCTACTTCTCTTACCCTCCATAGCAGAGTCCATTATTCTCCTAGGTAACCTATCCTCTTCCATTCGCCTCACATGACACCACCACCGAAGCCGGTTTATGCGTACAGCTTCATCCATCGAGTTCATTCCTAAATTAGCCTTTATCTCCTCATTCCGAGTACCATCCTGCCATTGTTCCCAACTGTTTGTCCCAGCAATCATTCTTGCTACTTTCATGTCTGTTACTTCTGACTTATGAATAAGGTATCCTGAGTCCACCCAGCTTTCGCTCCCGTAAAGCAAAGTAGGTCTGAAAACAGACCGATGTAAAGATAGTTTCATCTGGGAGCTGACTTCCTTCTTACAGAATACTGTTGATCGCAGCTGCGAGCTCACTGCATTAGCTTTACTACACCTTGATTCAATCTCACTTACTATATTACCATCCTGGGAGAACACACAACCTAAATACTTGAAATTATCGACCTGTTTTAGCTTTGTATCACCGATCTGACATTCAGTTCTGTTGAATTTCTTACCTACTGCCATCAGTTTAGTCTTCAGGAGGCTAATTTTCATACCAGACTCATTGCACCTATTTTCTAGTTCCAAGATATTAGACTGTAGGCTTTCGGCACAATCTGCCATTAAGACCAAGTCGTCAGCATAGGCCAGAGTGCTTACTACATTTCCACCTAATTCAATCCCTCCCTGCCATTTTATACTTTTCAGCAGATGATCCATGTAAACTACAAACAGCAAAGGTGAAAGATTACAGCCTTGTCTAACCCCTGTAAGTACCCTGAACCGAGAACTCATTCTACCATCAATTCTCACTGAAGCCCAATTGTCAACATAAATGCCTTTGATTGATTTTAATAATCTGTCTTTAATTCCATAGTCCCCCAGAATGGTGAGCATCTTTTCCCTCGGCACCCTGTCATATGCTTTCTCTAGATCTACAAAACATAAACACAACTGCCTATTCCTCTCGTAGCATTTTTCAATTACCTGACGCATACTGAAAATCTGATCCTGACAGCCTCTCTGTGGTCTGAAACCACACTGGTTTTCATCCAGCTTCCTCTCAATGACTGATCGCACCCTCCCTTCCAAGATGCCAGTGAATACTTTGCCTGGTATACTAATCAATGAGATACCTCGATAGTTGTTGCAATCCTTCCTGTTCCCTTGCTTATAGATAGGTGCAATTACTGCTTTTGCCCAATCTGAATTTACCTTACCAACACTCCATGCTAATTTTACTACTCTATGAAGCCATTTCATCCCTGCCTTCACACTATACTTCACCATTTCAGGTCTGATTTCATCTATTCCTGCTGCTTTATGACAATGGATTTTATTTACCATCCTTTCCACTTCCTCAAGCATAATATCACCAACATCATTTTCCTCCTCCCCATGAGCTTGGCTGTTCACAACACCACCAGGATGATTTCCTTTTACATTGAGAAGATGTTCAAAATATTCCCTCTACCTCTCCAGTGATTCCCTGGGATCTATTATGAGTTCACCTGAATTACTCAAAACACTGTTCATTTCCTTTTTCCGTCCTTTCCTAAGATTCTTTATGACTGTCCAGAAAGGTTTCCCTGCTGCTTGACCTAGCCTTTCCAGGTTATTACCAAAATCTTCCCAGGACTTCTTTTTGGATTCAACAACTATTTGTTTCGCTCTGTTTCTTTCACCCACGTACAACTCCCTGTCTGCCTCAGCCCTTGTTTGGAGCCATTTCTGATAAGTCTTCTTTTTACGTTTACAAGCTGTTCTCACTTCATCATTCCACCAAGATGTTCGCCTTTTCCCATCTTTACACACAGTTGTTCCTAGGCATTCCCTTGCTGTTTCTACTACAGAATCCCTGTATGCCACCCATTCACTTTCTATATCCTGAACCTGCTTACTGTCTACTGTTCGAAACTTCTCACTAATCATATCCATGTACTTCCGTCTAATTTCCTCGTCCTGGAGATTTTCTACCCTTATTCGTTTGCAGACAGATTTCACTTTCTCTACCTTAGGCCTACAGATATTTAGTTCACTACAGATCAGATAGTGGTCTGTATCATCGAAAAATCCCCGGAAAACTCGTACATTCCTAACAGATTTTCTGAATTCGAAGTCTGTTAAGATATAGTCTATTATGGATCTGGTACCCCTAGCCTCCCATGTGTAGCGGTGAATAGCCTTATGCTTGAATGTATTCGTAACAGCTAAACCCATACTAGCACAGAAGTCCAGCAAACGCTTCCCATTCCCATTAGCTTCCATATCTTCCCCACATTTACCAATCACCCTTTCGTATCCTTCAGTTCTATTGCCAACTCTCGCATTGAAATCGCCCATTAGCACTATTCTATTCTTGCAGTTGACCCTGACCACGATGTCAACCAATGCTTCATAAAACTTGTCAACTTCATCCTCATCCGCACCCTCACGTGGTGAATACACGGACACAATTCTAGTCCTAATTCCTCCAACTGATAAATCTACCTACATCATTTGCTCATTTACGTGCCTAACAGAAAGTGTGTTCCATGCAATGTTATTCCTGATAAAGAGTCCTACCCCAGACTCTGCCCTTCCCTTTCTTAACACCCGTCAAGTACACTTTATAATCTCCTATATCTTCCTCGTTATCTCCCCTTACCCGAATATCGCTTACTCCTAGCACATCCAGATGCATCCTCTTTGCTGACTCAGCCAGTTCTACTTTCTTTCTTCCATAAGCCCCATTAATATTGATAGCTCCCCATCGAATTCCATTTCGTTCACCAAGTTGTTTCCAAGGAGTCCCTTGCCTGTGAAATGGGAGTGGGACTCCGTTACTCCCATAGGTCCGAGGCTTGCTTAAAATGTTCTGAGCTCGGTAGATTCATGAAGCAGGATGCTGCCCTACTTGCACATAGTCCAAGTGAGGATCTCTCCTCTAACGGGTTATGGACCACCGGTGGATTGTATAGTCCTAGCCGCCTGAGCACAAGGAGGGCCAGAACTCAGAATATGTCCGAGATGCCCACTCCCATTCCATAGCAACTGGTATCCCGACTGTCAGGACCACTTACTAGGCCACTCAGCCGTTGCCCATGGTTCACGAACTAGGACGTGACTACAGTAACCCACAAACATGCAGGAAGTGTATTTAATCTTTAAAATATAATTAATTGTCTCTTTTTTAAGTCTGTGATAAAATGCAAAATGTACATGTTTCTGCAAAATAAGAGTGAAATTATATTTTTATGGGACATAGTCATGTATAGGAAGAAAATAGTGTTGTTGAGTGTGCTGTCTTTAAATCAGAAGACTGACATTTTTGAAATTTGTTGTTTTTAAAATTTTCAGTGAGTACTTCAAATGTTGTAACCTCACATATTATCTTGAATAGTGATGTTTTAACTCAGTGTCTGGCTAAAAGTCTAGTTGATATGATTTGTGTTTAACTTTTAATGAGTGTTCAAATGACAAAATAACATTATTTATTGCCTTGAATACGGATTTCCAAATGCATGCCAATGTGCATATTATTAGAATACATGAGATGATTTCGTAGCCATACAGTTTTGAAATAGATTCATTATAGTATCTTTATACAGAGTTGCTGTTTAGTATGTGGTGTACAGACACATTTTATTTATAACCATCTGGATCCTCGCTTGATCTCCTTGTTTTAACGGTCTTGCATAGCGTGTGTTTTTACACTCATCAGGTACTCATGCCAATCCATCAGGTATCCATTTGTGCATTCTTTAACTCATCGCATAACTTATTTGCATTGCACTTTCATCACTTCAGTTTTTTTTTTTATATGCCGATGAAACAGACAGAACTTGGTCGCCACCAGTCATTTAGATAGAAAATGCTTGTAATGGAGGTTATGATATACTGTCAGTAGAAAACTTGCTCAAGATTATTCTATTCAGATTGAAATGAAAGTTCTAATAATTATAGGTCATCAAAAGCATTTGTACTTAATTATTTATCAGTAGTGTTACAGTACAGGAATAATGATTTACTGTCTTCAGGCTTTCAACATTTTCAGTGGAGGTATAAATACAGTACTGTAAAGTCTTGATTATCTGAGTCAATGTGGAGCAAGGCGACCTCAGATAAGCAAAAGCTTGGATAACATGGCTACTGAAAACCTGTGCTTTGTTTATAACTCTGTACTCATTGGACTAAAGAGAATGAACAAATTAGATTAATAAGAACTCTGTGCGTTTACAAATATGGTACGTATACATTCTTTTTTTTTTAAACATGCAGTACTGTACAGAACACTGAAAGCTTGTAATTTTCTAAAAGGAAAGTCTTTTATCAGTCTTCTGTGTGAATACACTCCTTGTTTTTTCGTCGCCCTTGCACAGACATCGCAGCATCATAATGTTGGCTGGTGATATATTGTCTTGCTGTTCTGTGTAAAGCAGTGTCTTCACAATGGCATTCAAACCATCAGAATGGCTGATTTGGCTTTCTAGTTGGTTGACAATCAGTCACCACTGATTTACATTTAGGGCAGTTGTCTAGGTGGCAGATTCGCTCTCTGATGTTTACCTAGGCTTTTCTTAAATAATTGTGAAGAATTTGGAAATTTATTGAACATCACCCTTGGTAAATTATTCCAGTCCCTAACTCCCCTTCCTATAAACAAATATTTGCCCCAGATTGTCATCTTAAATTCCAACTTTATTTTCATATTGTGATCTCTCCTACTTTTAACACCACATAAATTTATTCATCTACTAATGTCATTCCACACCATCTCTCCACTGACAGCTGGGAACATACAGCTTAAGAACTTTATTTTATATGAAGTGCCACCTAATCAATATGCATTACTTCACAAGTGAAAATACATGTAATTTTAATGTCTATGCATAATAAGGTACATGTTTTGTCTTACTGGAAGACTTCTTCAGTCTTACTAAAAGCAATAAATTAAAAGTAAAATCGCTTAAATATCACTGTTGAATACATTGAATACTATTGAGTACACCAACTTGTCTTCTGAGGAATCTTTAGAAAATGTCTGTGTGACAGTGTGTTTTGGTTACATTCTACAAAGTTTCTTAAGAATATTTTAAAATGCACACTACTAAACTCTAAACCCTGAATTTGTCCTGTTATTTTGTGATGTTTTAGATGGTGCAGAATACCTGAGGCTGGGGCCCCAATTGGTAGTCCATTTTTACTATATATATTTTTTATTGAAAGTAAAATGATTATTTCTCACAACTTTTTCAAAAATGTTCATAAATTGCTCTATTTCTAATTTCCATGGATGGCTTTGATTTGTTAAATTTGTTCTTATGATGTCTATTGTTTCATTAACTGGAATATTAGCATACATATTAGTTGTATCATTAGAGCATAATGAGTGATGTGGCAGTAATTTGAAAATTTTCAAAATGTTACAAAAATACATTGAGTTTTTAATGGGTGATTTATTGTGAAAATTATAATTGTTATATAGAAATGTATGTATAAATTGGGAAGTCTTGTATGTAGGACTAGTTTTACAATTAATGATAGGCCTGATGGGGACCCCAACCTTGTGAATCTAGGGTAAAGAACTAGTCATTTCGGATTCATGTTTATCGTTTTCTGAATTTCATATTCATTAAGGATGAAAATAGAATTTTTTAGCTGAGATTTCAGATTCTTTTGGCTTCAGGCTGTATTGTCCTTATTGACTGTTAAGAACGAATCATCTGAAAAGAACTCTTCCATCCTTTCAGTATATTCTTTCTTATCTAATATGACTGTGAAATTACCCTTATCAGTTTTTGTTATGATAATATTAGTATCTTTTATTGTATTTTTGAGATCTTTGTTCCATTTGATAGCATCTACAGAAAAGTTGGCTTTAAGTTGATTGATTAACTGGGGAAGTCTTTTCGTTATTTCGTATCTTAGATCATCTTGGGAATGTGTAGGGAGCTTTTTGATATTTGATGCCGCTTCGGCTATGGTTGTGGTGATTGTCATTATCCTCATTGGAACCTGGCCAAATTTGGACAAATTCATTGTTTAGAGTTTTGGACACGTTTTACAGATGACACTTTTGTGATAATAGATTAACGCCTAAATAGCAGTAATATATGATACAATTTTTAAATTCATTAGATCATAATATAAAATTTACTGTAGAAGGGGAGAAAGACGACTCCCTGAATTTTTTAGATGTGACTGTGAAAAGAGAACATAATAGGTTCTCCTATAAGGTGTGCAGAAAGGACGTGTTTATGAGGGTAATCCCAAAATAGTCTCCTATTTTTTCATAAATACTGAACTCTGTTCGTGTGGCTGTTGGTCACAATATTGTGAAGAGTGCTTCCCGCGCTCGTATATAAACATGCACACACCGCGCTGAGGCACTCAGTCTTGGCTTGGCAGCCGTTGAGAATGGAGCTCCCGTTGGATGTTACCGCCAAGTGCGAAGTGCACGCAGTTATTTGGTTTTTGAATGCAAAAGGTACTGAACCAATTGTAATCCATCGCCAATTGACGGAAGTGTATGGTGAGTCGTGCATGGATGTCAAAAATATTCGTAAGTGGTGTAGAGAGTTTGCAGCCGGTTGTACTGAAATTCACAACGAACAAAGGAGCGGGAGACTGTCGGTTTCCACCGAGACAGTCGTGAAGGTTGAGCAAATCGTGCTTGAAGAACGGCGGATCACCCTGTTGATCTCTGCACTTTGGTTCCTGAGGTTTCCCGAAGCGCCGCTCACAGAATTTTAACGGAAAAGTTGAAATACCGAAAGGTGTGCGCAAGATGGGTGCCATGCATGTTGACTAAAGACCACATGTGGTAACGAGTTGATTCTTCCCGCGCATTTCTTCAACGCTTTGCAACATTTTGGACTCAATTGTCACGGGTGACGAAACCTGGGCGCTCCACTTTACACCTGAGACCAAGCAACAATCACACCAGTGGCGGCATCCCTCTTCGTCAAAGCCATGGAAATTCAAGCAAACACAGTCTGCCAGTAAAGTCATGATAACCTTGTTTTGGGATCGAAAAGGGGTATTGTTGGTCGACATTATGCCCGCTGGGACCACAATTAACGCTGACAGGTACTGTGAGACCCTGAAAAAACTCAGACGGGCAATTCAGAACCGGAGAAGAGGAATGTTGAGCTAGGGCATAAACATTCTCCATGACAATGCTTGCCCGCACGTCGCCCGGCAAACCGTTGCTCTCCTGCAACAGTTTCAGTGGAACATCATCACCCGCCTACCCTATAGTCCTGACCTGGCGCCCAGTGACTATCACTTGTTCCCTAAGTTGAAAGAACATTTGGCTGGAAAGTGATTCACCACCAACGACGAGGTGAAAGATGAGGTTCACAACTTCCTGAACAGCATGGCGGCGAGCTGGTATGACATGGGCGTACAAAAACTGTCACAGCGTCTACAAAAATGCATCGACCAAAATGGTGATTATATAGATAAATAGCTAAATGTTCAAGCTGTAAAATGATGTAAACCATTGTCAAAATAAACAGGTCTATATATTTATAAAAAAAAAACAGGAAACCTTATATTTGGGATTACCGTCGTATCACATTTATCAAAACCATTTCCTACATCCCAGAAGCCGTAAGAGGGCAGCTATTTTAGCATGATCTTCCATGACTTCAACTTACCAATATCAAAAATGGAAAGAAACAAAGAACTATATTTCATAAAAAAGATAGCTAGTTTAAATGGGTTTAGCAGTAATATCATTAATGAAAATAATGTCATTAAAAAAATCTTAGGCAAAGCTAAAAGAGGGAAGAGCATAAAATTAACGCCTGAAAAACGTAAGTCTAAATATGCCACGTTCACATTTACAGACCCAGGGAGTTTACAAATTTATTCAAAAAACACAATTACCAAGTTTTGTTTCCAACCAATAATAATAACAGCAGTAATTTATGCTATAATCACAATAGCATAAATTATTATAATGAACGTTATTCAGGTTCAGGAATATATAAGCATAAATGCGATCAGTGCGATGTTACGTACGTTGGTCAAATGGGAAGAAATTTCTCTACAAGATATCAGGAACATTTCAACGCTAACAAACAGAAAATATTCGGCTATGAACGTACACATGGGAGAAACTGGCCACCAATACATAATATAAACCAAGACTTAATCATACTTTAAAGAATAAATAATAGGAATCGGATGAGCATATATGAGAATATCTATATACAGAAGGATTGGACCAGGTTTTCAATAAGAATAATCTGAATGATATTCAAGACAACAAAAATCCATTATACGAACGAATAGCTTTTATCTTAACATCACGGAAAATAAACAGTTTAAAGTTACCTCATTATAAACAATCACCCCTCCTGTCCGGTTTGCACACAAGTGGAACAATTTCCCCTTCTTCTGCCAACAACGCTTCCCTGCCTCCTCCAAATCAAGTCCCTCCGGGTGCGAGAAAACATAAGTACAATATGTGCAGCAGTACTGTAAAGAACAAGCTATCACTTAGCTTGGGAGGTAGTCAGCCATAGGGAGGAGTACAAATAGGTAAGTTTCAATATTTTCTTGACAGGAAAAAACTTGATTCACTTCAACACTCTAAATCAACAAAATATTCTTTCTCTTTCCAGACCTCTTTATTGACCAGATTTGTTTTTTAATGCTTCCAGCGCTCAGACAATTTGACAAAACCAACAGTCAGAGAGGTCCTTTTTCTCTTCTACCTCTTGAGCTACAGCTCAACAACACACAATCAGTACACTGAAACTCAAGTCGAGCTAAATCAGCCGCCAACTCTTTTTAACAAAGTTTTTACAAAGAATGATTGTACTCTAGTTGTACTCTGTTGCACAGATATTTTCTAAAGATTCTACAGAAGATAATTTGAAGTATTCACTAGTATTCAATGTATTCAATAGTGATTTTACTTTTAAGTTATTACTTTACGGTTCATGTTAGTGGGTTACTGTAGTCACGTCCTAGTTCGTGAACCATGGGCAACGGCTGAGTGGCCTAGTAAGTGGTCCTGAGAGTCGGGATACCAGTTGCTATGGAATGGGAGTGGGCATCTCGGACATATTCTGAGTCCTGGCCCTCCTTGTGCTCAGGCGGCTAGGACTATACAATCCACCCGTGGTCCATAACCCGTTAGAGGAGAGATCCTCACTTGGACTATGTGCAAGTAGGGTAACATCCTGCTTCATGAATCGACCGAGCTCAGAACATTTTAAGCAAGCCTCGGACCTATGGGAGTAACGGAGTCCCACTCCCATTTGACAGGCGAGGGACTCCTTGGAAACAACTTGGCGAACGAAATGGAATTCGATGGGGAGCTATCAATATTAATGGGGCTTATGGAAGAAAGAAAGTAGAACTGGCTGAGTCAGCAAAGAGGATGCATCTGGATGTGCTAGGAGTAAGTGATATTCGGGTAAGGGGAGATAACGAGGAAGAGAAAGGAGATTATAAAGTGTACTTGACGGGTGTTAGAAAGGGAAGGGCAGAGTCTGGGGTAGGGCTCTTTATCAGGAATACCATTGCACGGAACATAGTTTCTGTTAGGCACGTAAATGAGCGAATGATGTGGGTGGATTTGTCAGTTGGAGGAATTAGGACTAGAATTGTGTCCGTGTATTCACCATGTGAGGGTGCAGATGAGGATGAAGTGGACAAGTTTTATGAATCATTGAGTGACATCGTGGTCAGGGTCAACAGCAAGGATAGAATAGTGCTAATGGGCGATTTCAATGCGAGAGTTGGCAATTGAACTGAAGGATACGAAAGGGTGATTGGTAAATGTGGGGAAGATATGGAAGCTAATTGGGAATGGGAAGCGTTTGCTGGACTTCTTTGCTAGTATGGGTTTAGCAGTTACGAATACATTCTTCAAGCATAAGGCTATTCACCGCTACGCATGGGAGGCTAGGGGTACCAGATCCATAATAGACTATATCTTAACAGACTTTGAATTCAGGAAATCTGTTAGGAATGTACGCGTTTTTCGCGGATTTTTCGATGATACAGACCACTATCTGATCTGTAGTGAACTAAGTATCTCTAGGCCTAGGGTAGAGAAAGTAAAATCTGTCTGCAAACGAATAAGGGTAGAAAATCTCCAGGACGAGGAAATTAGACAGAGGTACATGGATATGATTAGTGAGAAGTTTCGAACAGTAGACAGTAAGCAGGTTCAGGATATAGAAAGTGAATGGGTGGCATACAGGGATGCTGTAGTAGAAACAGCAAGGGAATGCCTAGGAACAACTGTGTGTAAAGATGGGAAAAGGCGAACATCTTGGTGGAATGATGAAGTGAGAGCAGCCTGTAAACGTAAAAAGAAGGCTTATCAGAAATGGCTCCAAACAAGGGCCAGGGCAGACAGGGATTTGTACGTAGATGAAAGAAACAGAGCGAAACAAATAGTTGTTGAATCCAAAAAGAAGTCATGGGAAGATTTTGGTAATAACCTAGAAAGGCTAGGTCAAGCAGCAGGGAAACCTTTCTGGACAGTAATAAAGAATCTTAGGAAGGGAGGGAAAAAGGAAATGAACAGTGTTTTGAGTAATTCAGGTGAACTCATAATAGATCCCAGGGAATCACTGGAGAGGTGGAGAGAATATTTTGAACATCTTCTCAATGTAAAAGGAAATCATCCTGGTGGTGTTGTGAACAGCCAAGCTCATGGGGAGGAGGAAAATGATGTTGGTGATATTATGCTTGAGGAAGTGGAAAGGATAGTAAATAAACTCCATTGTCATAAGGCAGCAGGAATAGATGAAATTAGACCTGAAATGGTGAAGTATAGTGGGAAGGCAGGGATGAAATGGCTTCATAGAGTAGTAAAATTAGCGTGGAGTGTTGGTAAGGTACCTTCAGATTGGACAAAAGCAGTAATTGCACCTATCTATAAGCAAGGGAACAGGAAGGATTGCAACAACTATCGAGGTATCTCATTGATTAGTATACTAGGCAAAGTATTCACTGGCATCTTGGAAGGGAGGGTGCGATCAGTCGTTGAGAGGAAGTTGGATGAAAACCAGTGTGGTTTCAGACCACAGAGAGGCTGGTCAGGATCAGTTTTTCAGTATGCGCCAGGTAATTGAAAAATGCTACGAGAGGAATAGGCATTTGTGTTTATGTTTCGTAGATCTAGAGAAAGCATATGACAGGGTACCGAGGGAAAAGATGTTCGCCATACTGGGGGACTATGGAATTAAAGGTAGATTATTAAAAGCAATCAAAGGCATTTATGTTGACAATTGGGCTTCAGTGAGAATTGATGGTAGAATGAGTTCTTGGTTCAGGGTACTTACAGGAGTTAGACAAGGCTGTAATCTTTCACCTTTGCTGTTCGTAGTTTACATGGATCATCTGCTGAAAGGTATAAAATGGCAGGGAGGGATTCAGTTAGGTGGAAATGTAGTAAACAGTTTGGCCAATGCTGACGACTTGGTCTTAATAGCAGATTGTGCCAAAAGCCTGCAGTCTAATATCTTGGAACTTGAAAATAGGTGCAATGAGTATGGTATGAAAAGTAGCCTCTCGAAGACTAAATTGATGTCAGTAGGTAAGAAATTCAACAGAATTGAATGTCAGATTTGTGATGCAAAGCTAGAACAGGTCGATAATTTCTAGTATTTAGGTTGTGTGTTCTGCCAGGATGGTAATATAGTAAGTGAGATTGAATCAAGGTGTAGTAAAGCTAATGCAATGAGCTCGCAGTTCTGGTCAGCAGTATTCTGTAAGAAGGAAGTCAGCTCCCAGACGAAACTATCTTTACATCAGTCTGTTTTCAGACCAACTTTGCTTTAAGGGAGCGAAAGCTGGGTGGACTCAGGATATCTTATTCATAAGTTAGAAGTAACAGACATGAAAGTAGCAAGAATGATTGTTGGTACAAACAGGTGGGAACAATGGCAGGATGGTACTCGGAATGAGGAGATAAAGGCTAATTTAGGAATGAACTCGATGGATGAAGCTGTAGGCATAAACCGGCTTCGGTGGTGGGGTCATGTGAGGCGAATGGAGGAGGATAGGTTACCTAGTAGAATAATCGACTCTGTTATGGAGGGTAAGAGATGTAGAGGGAGACCAAGACGACGATGGTTAGACTTGGTTTCTAACGATTTAAAGATAAGATGTATAGAACTAAATGAGGCCACAACACTAGTTGCAAATCGAGGATTGTGGCGACGTTTAGTAAATTCTCAGAGGCTTGCAGACTGAACGCTGAAAGGCATAACAGTCTATAATAATGTATGTATGTATGTATGTCTAGTAATGGAGTGGAGACCTTCCATATTTTATTCGGAAAGAATGTGATGTTCTTGTATTTGCACGAGCTTTTCACAATGCAGTGAAAATGAAGGTGATCGTTGCCTCAGAAATTTTGAGTGAAAGAACTGGAAACAGTTCAAAGATTAATTTAGCACATATCCCAGGTTAATGGGACGAAAAGTTCATGAAATAGACATCATGTACTTATGGTGTGTTTCATCGTCCATTGCTTGGCCTTGTGTGCCATCCGCTCACATTCCATATCTTATATCACTTCGCTCAGTTCAGTCTAGTGTAGTGCTGTTATAGTCTTATTTATTAAACTTAATGGGCCAGTTGCAGAAACGATTACTAGTTTTAAGTCTTGGACAACATCTACCTAAACAACGTCTAAGTTGCACATGGTCTTCCATTGCATAAACAATGTTCAGCCGGTGTTTAACTAGACATCGTTTAAAGTTACAGTATTGGTTCGAAAATTGTGATAGAAGTATCTTTCATGTAACTCTTTGCTTGTCATGACCAATGAAATTCATCAGTGCGCCGAACGCTAGTCAGCTGTTGTCTTCCTCTCACGGCTGACTTGATGCATCGCTCTAGATAGCTCAAGCGCAGCGAAGGATCCAGTCAGCCATGCTTCGTACACATTACACAAATATGGCTAAGCGTTAGCACGACTTGCCCACAGATAAGAATATCGCTTTCGTTCCCATAGGAAGAAGTGTCGCTTTCATTATAATGTTGTAACGGCGAGTGTAATCTAAATAGTTTCAGCGAAGGGAAGATGAAACAGTAGAACTGTGTAACTGATTGAGTTGTATGGGCCATATAGAGCTTGCATTCTGGAGATCATAGGTTCGAAACTCATCATTGGCAGCCCTGAAGATTGTTTTCCGTACTTTCCCTATTTTTACACCAGGCAAATACTAGGGTGTTATTATGGCTACGGCTCTTCTTCCCCAGTCTTTGCCTTTTACTATCTCGTAGTTGACATAGATGTTGATTCCCGTAGGGAAACCGAAATATTTGTCCCGAATGAGTAAATTTATAATACCAATATAAATGGTCCGTTATTGGACATGATAATTTTTCCAGCTAACTCTTTCCTGGTTGCCAGCGCTTTGCCCCAGTGTGCTAAGTTGGGCTCAT
The DNA here is from genome assembly GCF_040414725.1 of Anabrus simplex. Classification (NCBI taxonomy): domain Eukaryota; kingdom Metazoa; phylum Arthropoda; class Insecta; order Orthoptera; family Tettigoniidae; genus Anabrus; species Anabrus simplex. The sequence goes on from NC_090266.1 coordinate 59,693,993, forward strand.
CAGTTGGTAAATAGCACACCCACCAAGACGCATGGCTAGTGCATTAGCCATTAGTGCAATAGCCATGCGTCTTGGTGGGTGTGCTCGTTTTGCCTCAGTGTGTTAAGGGGCGAAATGCTGGCAACCAGGAATGAGTTAGCTGAAAAATTCATAATGTCCAATAACGGACCATTTATATTGGTATTATCTCATAGTTGCCAAAAACATATCTGAATTAGCGCAACGATTATTTAAAAAAAAACACACACAACCTGCTTTTTAGTTGCCACTATTATGTAAGCTCATTTGGTAGTAAATATAATATACTGTAAGCGAATCCCTCCCGGCTGATGTATGTGACAGCCCTGTGACGATCGGAACAAGTAGTTCTGATATGTATTGTAGTCGAAGTGACCTTTAGTTCCATGGAATTTATCTCATGTGTAATAAAATATATTGGTTGCCAAGAATTGTAGTCAAGTTGACAGTTACCAGACTGTCCCTTTATCAGTCTCAAGAAACAAGCCTCTTGAAAAGTGAAATATTATTTTAAACTGTACCTGTACATCCCCGTAGATTTCAAATGAATTGCTGCAGTTTCGCAGCAGATGACCCACATAGAGGCTGTCGGACTAACCTTTCTTCCTGGAATCATCTCAACATGATAATACATTAATAATTTAAAGTCTATCAAGTTCCACCTTTTCAATACTAATACAATGTTGTTGGATGATATTTACAACATTATTTATTATTACAGTACATGTTTCGGTGCTCTATTAAGTCACCATCATCAGCTGATTTAGAAAATGTGAAAAAACTTGGCGATATAAATATTAAATATTAAACAAAATATTGTTATAATTAATTCATACATATACATATTTACAACAGAATATTTATTGATTAAATCCTAAACATCTATTATGTTATATTAAATTTCCCTAATATGTAACAAGAAAATTCTTGTAAGTCATAATTCTAAATGATTTTATTATTTTTTTTTTTTTTTCCATCTGGTTGATGATTTGTCTTAAACCTTCTTTAATGTCTGAAATCCTATGCTCTCGTGCTGTCTAATTAGAATGCACACTTAAAATTGAGGAATTAAAATTGCATGTAGTCTATTTGATGTTAAAAATGTTCATTTCCTTTGTATATTAGCTGTTTTTGTTGGATGAAATTCATTATATATAATTGTTGAAAAATGAGCCGTCTTCTTATATTTGTTAAGTACTAAAACTTCGTATTTTTATTGCTTTGTGCGTGGTTGGAACTGTAATTTGTCCTACAGTTGTTATGCGGAATTATCTTCTCAGTTCAATGGGAACCCTGCAATGATGAAACCCAATATTAAAAAGCGAGAAAATTGATAAAAGAAGCTGATTAAATCTAAATGTTGATACGGTTGACTCACCTCTACAGCTGTGTACTTCGCGTGACGGCTACCGCGTGATGAGTGTGTGTGCTAGTATCTTGTGCTGTGTGACGCAGCGCTAGTGAAGGAGAAGGGGATGTTTCTAGAAACATAAACTTTTAGGAGAGGGTCCGGGTGGCGTTGTGGACGAAGACAATAGTACGCAAAGTTGTTACGTAGCATTCGGAACGCATTTGAATTTTCTGGAATTTTTAGCTTGTTAAGTAATAGAATCAAAATGTCAAACAGTACCTTGGGTTTTTCCGAAATTTCATTTAGATTAAGGTTAGCGTTATAGTATTGGTCAATATGTATTAGACATGCTTCAGTAATGTCAAGCTTCTGTCCTTTAGAAAGTATTTCCATGATCTCGAGGTCTTTATCAATGTCTGTGAACTTATGTTTGTACTCATGAATATGTTGACCTACCGCTGAGAATCTGTGATATTTTATAGCGTTAAGGTGTTCCTGATATCTGACGTTGAAGCTGCGCCCAGTTTGTCCTATGTATCCGCTTGAACAGTCATTACATTCAAATCTATATACCCCTGATTTAGAATACGGGTTGATTTTGTTGACAACTGAAGCATTATGTAAAACTGTTGTACTTCTATTATCTGTCTTGAATGCGATCCTGATGTTACGTTTCTTAAAAATATTTGTAATTCTATGTACATCTTTATTAAACGTGAAGGTTGCGATTTCCTTAGCTTCTGGTTTATTTTTCATCAGGCTCGTTTGAGGGCGATATTTGAATTTGTTTATTATTCGTTCTATGAAATTCTCTTTAAAACCGTTGGCTTTAGCCATAGCTCGAATGATATTTAGTTCCTTGTCCAAGTTTTGTTTGGACATTGGTATGTTTAAAGCGCGATTCACCAAGCTGTTATAAGACGCGCATTTGTGAGCTGAGAGATGTATCGAATCATTTCGTATTGTGGCTACAGTTTGTGTGGGTTTTCTGTAAATACTAAAAGAAAATGAAGAGGCATGTCTATTGATCTTTAGGTCCAGATAATTAATGGATTTATCTATTTCGGGTTCTAAAGTAAATTTTATATCCGTATCTATCGTGTTAAGATTACTAAGAGTCGTAGATGCGTTGGTTATGCTTTCATCCAGGATAACAAACGCATCATCTACATACCTAGACCAAAATAGAACATTTTTGAATTTTTCATTAATTATTTGTGTGTGCTCAAAACAAAAGACTTTTTAAAGATGACTCTTTCTCTATTATAAAAAAGGACCCGACTCAATCATTGCAGAAACAATTGAAACAAACATTGAAAACATCTTCTTTCCTCTTTAACGAATACGAGAAGCAGAAATTAATTAGCATGAACCCTGGTCTTCCTACCGCCAAAGCTCTGCCAAAAATCCACAAGGCCGGAGTCCCCATTAGACCAATTATCAATTACAGACCTAGCCCCCTTTACAAATTAGCGCAGTATATTCAAAAATTCTTAAAACAACATTATAGATTCACTGCAAATAAAGCCATAAAGAATTCCGTAGAATTCACTAAAGAATTAATTAAATTTTGATTACGGGATCACCACACAATGCATTCTTTTGATATAGTAAATATGTTCCCTAATATCCAAACTAATAAATTGCTTCCCATTGTAGCTAAGAATTTGAAAAAATACAGTCGCTTAAGCAAACTTGAAATTGACGAATACATGGCGATTTTAAAATTATTGATCAATAACAACTATTTCACGTTCGATCAAACCATTTATAAACAGAATGGCCTTGCAATGGGATCTCCGGTCTCAGGAATTTTGGCAGAGATTTATTTGGATTTCTTGGAGCACACACAAATAATTAATAATGAAAAATTCAAAAATGTTCTATTTTGGTCTAGGTATGTAGATGATGCGTTTGTTATCCTGGATGAAAGCATAACCAACGCATCTACGACTCTTAGTAATCTTAACACGATAGATACGGATATAAAATTTACTTTAGAATCCGAAATAGATAAATCCATTAATTATCTGGACCTAAAGATCAATAGACATGCCTCTTCATTTTCTTTTAGTATTTACAGAAAACCCACACAAACTGTAGCCACAATACGAAATGATTCGATACATCTCTCAGCTCACAAATGCGCGTCTTATAACAGCTTGGTGAATCGCGCTTTAAACATACCAATGTCCAAACAAAACTTGGACAAGGAACTAAATATCATTCGAGCTATGGCTAAAGCCAACGGTTTTAAAGAGAATTTCATAGAACGAATAATAAACAAATTCAAATATCGCCCTCAAACGAGCCTGATGAAAAATAAACCAGAAGCTAAGGAAATCGCAACCTTCACGTTTAATAAAGATGTACATAGAATTACAAATATTTTTAAGAAACGTAACATCAGGATCGCATTCAAGACAGATAATAGAAGTACAACAGTTTTACATAATGCTTCAGTTGTCAACAAAATCAACCCGTATTCTAAATCAGGGGTATATAGATTTGAATGTAATGACTGTTCAAGCGGATACATAGGACAAACTGGGCGCAGCTTCAACGTCAGATATCAGGAACACCTTAACGCTATAAAATATCACAGATTCTCAGCGGTAGGTCAACATATTCATGAGTACAAACATAAGTTCACAGACATTGATAAAGACCTCGAGATCATGGAAATACTTTCTAAAGGACAGAAGCTTGACATTACTGAAGCATGTCTAATACATATTGACCAATACTATAACGCTAACCTTAATCTAAATGAAATTTCGGAAAAACCCAAGGTACTGTTTGACATTTTGATTCTATTACTTAACAAGCTAAAAATTCCAGAAAATTCAAATGCGTTCCGAATGCTACGTAACAACTTTGCGTACTATTGTCTTCGTCCACAACGCCACCCGGACCCTCTCCTAAAAGTTTATGTTTCTAGAAACATCCCCTTCTCCTTCACTAGCGCTGCGTCACACAGCACAAGATACTAGCACACACACTCATTACGCGGTAGCCGTCACGCGAAGTACACAGCTGTAGAGGTGAGTCAACCGTATCAACATTTAGATTTAATCAGCTTCTTTTATCAATTTTCTCGCTTTTTAATATTGGGTTTCATCATTGCAGGGTTCCCATTGAACTGAGAAGATAATTCCGCATAACAACTGTAGGACAAATTACAGTTCCAACCACGCACAAAGCAATAAAAATACGAAGTTTTAGTACTTAACAAATATAAGAAGACGGCTCATTTTTCAACAATTATATATAATGAATTTCATCCAACAAAAACAGCTAATATACAAAGGAAATGAACATTTTTAACATCAAATAGACTACATGCAATTTTAATTCCTCAATTTTAAGTGTGCATTCTAATTAGACAGCACGAGAGCATAGGATTTCAGACATTAAAGAAGGTTTAAGACAAATCATCAACCAGATGGAAAAAAAAAAAATAATAATAAAATCATTTAGAATTATGACTTACAAGAATTTTCTTGTTACATATTAGGGAAATTTAATATTTATATCGCCAAGTTTTTTCACATTTTCTAAATCAGCTGATGATGGTGACTTAATAGAGCACCGAAACATGTACTGTAATAATAAATAATGTTGTAAATATCATCCAACAACATTGTATTAGTATTGAAAAGGTGGAACTTGATAGACTTTAAATTATTGTGATCTCAGTTCAATACGGAAAATAAGATGAAGTTTCTTACGTTTAATGATAATACCTTACAAATTATATGTTTCATGGTACATAACCTGTGATTGTGATTCACTCCTCACATTTGAGGTTAAACAGTGTTCTCGGCAGTTGAACATTGGTTTTAGACATTGTCTAAGTGATAAATAGGTAACGTCTCTGCAATGCGGCGGCCATACTTAGACATAGTTTTTTTTTCTTTTCTTTTTTTTTGCTATTCGCTTTACGTCGCACCGACACAGCTACTGTAGGTCTTATGGCGACGATGGTACAGGAAAGGCCTAGGAATGCGAAGTAAGCGGCCGTGGCCTTAATTAAGGTAGAGCCCCAGCATTTGCCTGGTGTGAAAATGGGAAACCACGGAAAACCATCTTCAGGGCTGCCGACAGTGAGGTTCGAACCCACTATCTCCCGAATACTGGATACCGGCCGCACTTAAACGACTGCAGCTATCGAGTTCGGTAGGCATTGTTTAGCCGTAGACATCGTCTAAACACAGTTTCCGCAGTCGGTCCTCTTACTTCACTTTCATTCAAGCTGCACTGTGGCATGCTTCTGCACCATGCAATATCATATCTCAAAGTGACAGTGAGCCAAGTAATTACAAGTCGTAAGGGATTTCAAGGTGTTGAAAGAATTATGGGAATCCTCACCAGATCATGTCAACATGCATATCAGTGAAAAGTTGGTGATTTATAATATGCTATATTTATACTATCTCACTGCATAAGGAAACGTCATGTAGTGATATATCTGCTAGAATGGAGCAGAAATTTGACTTTGAGTCTGTATTCTATTAAACTGAAGGAGATCAGACTATTTTATCAACTAGTTCTAAAGATAAATGATAATTAACATATAATTCAGATGAATCAAGGATATCATAGGTTACTGAAGGTTTCAGATACCCCCCCCCCCCCCGAAAAAAAAGGTCGCAAAGCCATCAGCCATGCTTTTGGTATTATCAAGTGAGACATCGTTAAATGTCATGCTCTGTGCTAGAGACCTTCCTTGATGTATCTTTTATATTTTATATAGTTCCAAAACAGGTTGACATCACTTTTAATATTTTCCTCAAGTCTGGAAATACAAGTTTAATAAGCTTTATTGATCATACATTTTATTACTCTCCTTAAAATGACTAAATATTATCCTACTAGACTCTGAATATTTCCCTAGCTTTCTTTGGATTTCCCTCGGTTTCAACTTATTTGCTATTTCGTTTGAGAACCGGGGGGGAGGTTATTATTTCTTTGCGTGACAATTCTTCATTGGAACCATTTAACAAAATATGGAGTGTATCTGTGTATAAAAATACCGAACAGCCTGGTCAGCATCTCTAAATTCTGCAATCCTAGATCAATCCATTTGCTCAAACATTTTATACATTTGAAAGAAGTTTGCCCTCCCAAAGTCAAATAACTGCTTAGGCGTTTAGGTTGCTGTGTTACATAGAATTGTGGAGTGGTTTGTGAAATCCGTCGAGGAGCATGTGAGGAAGGTGTTTTTGCACACCTGAGGGTCTGATGGCCTATAGTGCATCCATTCAATGAGATGACGGGCATGACAATTGCCAACATGATCTTTGAAAGGGAGCTACATCTGCAGTGTGACTTAATGTTCGGGATAGTCCTGGAGCAAGGACAACAGGCAACAGAATACATATGGGAACTGGTGGAGTGGCTCAGGAACATCCATAAGTATGCCCTCGCTTTCTTTGGATTCCGTTCAGTTTCAATTTTCAGTGTAGCTAAGGATGGATCAAGGTCTGTTACTACCTGGCAGGATTCCAGGATTGGGGACGTGTGTGGCTATACTGACCTGTATGGACAAAAGGGAAGTCTCTGCAGATCCCTGAACCATTATGAGGATTAATGTTGTAGTCTGCAGGATTCAGCAGTGTCCTTGATGGAAAAATGATAGACATCCACCTAGATCAGGAGTAGCTTTAAGGAGATCGTATAGTGACAATGAAGGCCAAGATTTGTGGGGTGGGGGGAGCAGCGGCAAGAATGTTGGCAGCCCAGCAGCAAGTAAAACAGTAGTGCCAACGAATAGTTGAGGCTTCCGATAGAGAAGCTGGAATCTTAACAATGGAGCAGATGCGAAGAATGATCTGGAAGTGGAAATTATGAGACTCTTCTACAGGCCCATACATAGAGTAGAACCAGTGACTGTCAGTCTCAAGTAAGTCAGTCTTGACTCTGTCAAAGGTGAGTGAACGTAAGTAGTTATGAGACGGTTGTGAGTCCGTGTCACATAATTTTTCGGGAGAGTGTACTTCACACTCCTACATAGAGTTCAGTGCAGCTTGTTAGTTGCGAAGTGAACTGTTCTGGAATGACATTGCACTGTGGAGGCCATGTTGGAGAACAGGAATTCTGTGCACCATTGAACTGTGTGAACAAAGACATCATCAGTAGAAACTGTGTCAAGTGGAAAATGAAATGCATGTGAACTTGTAAATAGTAGTTCAATAAAGTTAGTGAATAGTAAAACACACTACCTCTCTGCATATTGATTTTAGTTCTAAGGACCGTGACAACTTGCTACAGTATCATGTACTGCTGAATGTATTATGAGTAAGATAGAAATAATATGCTTGCAATTCTGTTTCAAGGTTGCGTTCACAAAATACTACTCTCCAACTCCGAGTAAACTCGGAGTTAACTCTATCCGTTCATAAAAGTAAAGAGTCAACTCTACAAGGTGTTCAGAAAATGCTTTCGAGTTAACTTAGAGTATACTCTTTTTACTCTGCGTAAATAGGTGGGTAGATTTAACTCGACATGCGCAGTAATGCATTCATTGGTGGCGGTGAGAAATATTAACTGCGGCTATATTGACATGGCAATGAATTCAAATTATTTTCAGTTGTTGAAAAAGAAGGGTGTTATGTATTGAATAAAGAAGGGGATATTTTTGTTTAAAACAGGAAAAATAGGCACCATGCCAATTTTAATAATCGGCGGAAATAACATGATTGAATTTTTATAAGAAAACCCATGTTATGAATGAGCAGCTGATTTATTAACCTCAACATTATGAGATTTCCTTTGGAAAATGCAACGTAACTTTTTAATATTTTAGATGACCTTCTGAATGAGACCATTTAATTATACGATCAGAAATACCACACAGTGCATTTATAATTCTCACGAAACCGATATGTACAAATCAGGTGCTAAGAGCCAAATTACAACCAGAATTTTTTTTCGTGGGTCTTGCAATGGTCTTCCTCGTTCCCCGATTTTGGATTTAAAAGGTTTAGGGCCAATGACTCTGACTACACGTTCGAATGCTGATCCGGCAATCGGAAATGTTGTTTAAATTCAGTTTCGTCGTAGTTGTTAACAACATAATCTTTACAGTTAGTTGTCCTAAATGGCCTATCGTGCATCAGTGCGGAGCCGATGTATTGGTATTCTTCATCAATGTAATTAGATTGTTCCTACGAGGTAAAGAATAATGGATACTGTTTTAAGGCACAACTTGGTGAGGAAAGTAGTAATAACTCATATAGCACGCTGCTATGAAGAAACTCGCCTAGAAATTGGACATTAAATTCCTCGCAAATGAGGTTATGGTAAAACAAATAACCTTCCTTAATTGATTAGCCATATTCTGTTACTCTGTATTCACTCGAAGCGTTCACGAAATACCGTTACTCAGAGTTAACTTTACCAGTTACTCCGCGATACTCTACTCTACTCCAACTCTACTCGGAGTCGTATTTTGTGAACGCAACCCAAGATTATCATGCAGGCTGTGACTGTTAGGTGACCTGATCTGATTTCCTTTGAGAAGTGATCTTGAATAATGTGTGATAGTAGTAAGAAGTATGGAAGTCATGGTTTGTATTGGAATTGATTGAAAGACGAGGATAGCATCTAGAGTTGCTTAATTAATTTATATTTATTGTAATATATGTATGTTTTACTTAATGGCCACTTTATTAGGAACATATATCTCAAAGTTCAAGGATCGTCATTACCCTTCAGTGACTTCCTTCTGTTTTGACGTTACCTAGACTTGTTATGCTTTGCTGGCATCTTTCAGCAGTGGCAATTTATGTGATACTTTCTTCAGGCCTGACTCAAGAAACATTTCACACTCAAAGTTCCTCCCCATCATCTTGATTGGAATTCATGTGCTATGCTTCTTCCTTTGTAAAGTGGCTGTGTAAATTTGAACTACTACATTTTTCTTGGTCCTCCTCTTATCTGTTCCTAATAAAGTTGCCAGTGAGTTGATGTCTAGTCTGACTCAAATGTACGAAGGGGGATCAAATATAAACAGAATTTTATTTTTTATTTACATTCATTTATTGAAAAACACAAGGCTATTACAATTTATTTTTCCACATAGCTTCCTGCTTTGGAAATGCATTTGTCCCAGCATATGGGTAGCTTTTTGATGCCCTCATCGTAAAAAGAACAGCATCATGTCACAAGCCAGTTGCACATGAAGTCTTCCACACTCTTGTCATCTTCAAATCGTTGCCCTCCTAGAGCTTAATTAAGCGGTCCAAAAAAAAAAAAAAAAAAAAAAAAGGAAATCGCAGGGCGATAAGTCCGGGTTGTAAGGAGGATGATCAAGTGCAGTCCATTGCATTTCCTGTCACTTGGAGACAGTTAGAGCTGCAGTATGGGGCTGCACATTGTCACGGAGGAGGATGACCTGTTGAATCCGTTTGTCTCATCTTTTGCGGCGATATGCAACCCTTGCCTTGTTCAACAGCTCGCAGTATTAAGCAGTATTGATTGTGCGTCTCTCATGCAAAAAATCAATCAGCAAAATTCCTCGTCGATCGAAAGAAAACTGTTGCAAGAACCTTGCCAGCTAACAGTCGAGTCTTGGCTTTCACTGGTCTTGCTTCCCCTTTTCTCCGCCACTCCATACTGGCATATTTGGATTCGGGAGTGTAGTTGCGGACCCATGTTTCGTCGCAGCATTTGATCAGACTCAGAAATTCATCACCTTCTTCCAAAAACCTTGCTGTAAGCCTCTGACAGACCTCCAAATGTCTCAACTTCAGATTTTCAGTCAAAAGGCGAGGGATCCATCTGGGACACACTTTACGGAACTGTAGGTCGTTTGTGATGATTGCTTGACAGCTCCCATAACTGATTCCAACATGTTCTGGAATTTCTGATACTCTTGCCCATCGATCATCGTCAATAATGTCTTTAACTGCACGAATGTTTTCGTCTGTAATGCTAGTCCGAGGACGGCGATCATGTTGCCGATTTTCCACATGTTCTCGTCCTTCCTTGAACTTTTTATGCCAGGCAAACGTGACAATGTTTGATCACCGAACTGTGCAGTCAATATCTGGCAAAGTTCCGCCACTGTAACTCCTTCACGAGCAAGAAATTTTATAATTATGCGTTGCACAGTGGAGGGGTCCACCTGTTGCTCCAACATCGTGATCATTACTGATGAAGCGGTGGAAAATATCTAACAGCACGCTCTCCCCACTCCTAACGGTCCCGCCTAAGCATAGCAGAAGCACGGGTTCAGTCCTACCAACTGTTGATGTTCAGGAACAGGAATCCCGTTTATATTTGATCGACCTTCGTAAATGAATATTGACTGTTAATACAGAACAGCTCCTTTGTTCTTTAGGTGAATGGGCTCGGTCAGTGTACATTTATAATCAACCCGGACTATACAGTACATGACAGTTTCTCCAGCAACATTGGAGGAATCGCCCGGCTTTTAAAAATAAATGGTAATTAAGTGAAAGAACAGCTAAAACTAAGATATGCCAAAGGAAATGTGTTCAAGGTTAGTACCAAATGGACAGAAAAAGCATAAGCCCTAGCAAGTTCATCAGTTCCATAATTCATTTTAACCTTAAATTGGCCAGGTAGCTGATTTCATTTTCTTGAACTAAGTTTCCTTGGTAATTTAAAATTGAGCTGGACAATCCAGAAAACATGTTGTTAAATTAGTTTTTTTTTTTGAAAGCCACTGGAATTTTTTGTTTAATCTTGCTAGTACTCAGAAACTGTGCCTTATATATGGAAGTGATAATGCTGTGAAGAAAATTTTCTTACTCTGCTGAAATGAACTGAACTGAGGTAATTTGTATTGTTTCTTGAGTGATATCTAGCAGAGACCAGTTAACATGTTGTGCTTTGCATTTACTGTTAATCGCCATTTACAGTAAAGGTAATTCGAGAACCTTAGGGCATTGTTTATGTTTAGTGTGTGTGTGTGTATGGCCATTTGGCCCTCAGTGGTTCAGGTGTTGCAGTCATGCCTGTTGGTGATGTAAATGGTTTGAACAATTCGTAAGCAAAGCTATAAAAGAAGGTGTTGCAAGGAGAGGTACGAAAATAAAAAAATTGTGCACTATTGCTTCACTGTTTATTAACACATTAATTAGTATGGTTCCATCTTGACATTTATAAAATGTTGCAACTTTTCATCAAGGCATATATGACACATATCAGTAGCATGTGTAAGGATGCTTGGTTAAGCACATTCTATTTCAGACGTACTTGTAAAGAATGGCAATGTTTATTGTGTAACTAGATTTTTTTTTTTTGTATGTATGATCAAATGTAATAGGTGAGATAACAAAATGTATTGAGAGCTTCTAGGGGAGTCAAATTTTAATGTATCTTTTGCAGAGTAATTTAAAATCTTACCTTCTGGAAAGAAGTGGGCACAGTTATATCCTACCAATGGACAGTTGTGGACTTGTTGACAAAAATCTTACCGAAACCCACAGCATTGACCGGTGACAGGTACAAAGCATCGTGCAGAATATTACGTTTGCCAACCGTCCGCAGCCTTCAAACAAGGATGAAACAACTGGAGACCGCACACCTACAAATTGCATCGTTCATGGCAGAACTATTGTCTAGGAACACAGGAACTATCAAAGTCTGACATAGCAGGTATTACAGTATTGATCTGGCTATTGTGCCACTGTCTGGACTAGTGAGATATTGTACAGAAGTCGTTCATAAGAACAAAGATGGTGTGCAACCTTGAGCAGAGTGTTGTTAATGGGTTATTTTATTATTGTTTATGCAAGTGTGTGTTACACAGACATACGTTAATTGGCAAGTCTTCCAAGAAGCGATTGCACATTTGCTGTGGGAAGTTCATTGTGTTTTTTTATTTGTTTGAGTGCATTTCAATTCCGTACTATCTTCGATGTACGTTAGTTGTTTATGTAGAAAGGAAAGGGTAGAAAGCTTGATGTTTTACGATAAAACTGGTTCATATTATGTTATCTATGTTACCACATTATGCATTTTCGGCCATATAAGATTAGTTTGTTAAGAAGGAAGCCACCGGGCGAGTTGGCCGTGCAGTTAGGGGCGCGCGGCTGTGAGGTTGCATCCTGGAGATTGTGGGTTCGAATCTCACTGTCGGCAGCCCTGAAGATGGCTTTCTGTGGTTTACCATTTTCACACCAGGCAAATGCTGGGGCTGTACCTTAATTAAGGCCATGGCCGCTTCCTTCCAACTCCTAGGCCTTTCCTTACCTATCGTCGCCATAAGACCTACCTGTGTCAGTGCGACGTGAAGCCACTAGAAAAAAAAAAAAAAAAAAAAAAGAAGCCATACTTTCCTGTGTCGATTCAGTTAAATGTAACTTGAAAGCTTTTCAGTCTGTCAAACAGGTTCCTTACAATGCAGACTTGATTTTGAGGAGGGGGTGGGGGAGTAACAGGGCGCCATATCCAGTGAGTATGGTGGATGTTCTAAGACAGGAGTCTTGTACTTTGCCAGTAACTGCTTGACAGACAGTGCGTTGTACACCTGTGTCGTGACCTACCTGTCCTGTGAGACGATCTCGTAGGTTGGTCACCAGGCCGTTGGATGTTGAAGTATTACCTGTCCTGCCGAGCGGATTGTAGGGAGGTAATTTGTAGGTATGACTCGTCCCGCAACTCCCGAAATAAAAGATGAAATTATTTACCTGTCCTTTATTACTGAGGACAACATAAACTACTATGTACAGTATATTTACAAGTCTGAATGTAATGATCTGTAGAGAGAGCGAGCTTGTTCCACGCGCCTACTTTCCTACTACGCGTATCTCTGAATCTTGCCCTGCGGCACTTGGGCTATGCCCTAACAGAATCTCGTTCTGACTAGTACGAACTACTGGCTGGAAGAAGGCCCCGCGCCATCTTGGCCAGGGGTTATATCTCCGCTCCTGAACTCAAAGTTCTATCCCTACCTCCTTGGGTCTTACGGGCATTGCTAAACTGATCATCCAGTCACTAGCGCCCTCAAGTGGCTATTCTCAATAGTCGTTACAGTAAGTGCTGCTACCTAGGCACTACTGTCTTCTGTCTTACTTTTGTCCTCATCTTTCCTTGTTTCCCTAGTGCATCTGTACTGACCCTGAATGGCCTTGCACTGGGCTTTGTTTCTTTGTCGGTTTCGGCGGCCGCCTGGCTCGCCGACATACTACCTCTGTTTGTCGATACACAGTAAATAACTTGTTGTGATCAACAAGTCCCCGCTCTTAGTCAACACTTGTGTAAGCGCACTTCGCAAGCTCTCTCCAATACTTAGCTGAAGGCTTCCTTCTGCTTTCCAATTATTAAATCTAACTATAATTATTATACTTATTATAAAGTTACTCAAGTACTACAAGGTGTCTCATGTCGATGACTATCATTATTCTAACACTAATTAATCTCCTCTGACACCTTGAGCTCTAGACTCGGCTGCGAATCCCGGCTGCCTTCCACCTGGCAGTCTGCCGGTTCGAGTCCGTGGGAGGTCGGTACACGACATCTCCCCCCTTAGGGAAGAAATGGATGCAACCATACGTTGCGTCCATTTCTGTCCTACACTATTTATACTCTGATGTTGCCGGTACGTAAGGATCGGCGACCCTGTGGTGAAGGGGAAGGTTGTTCTCTACTCTGATTATCACTTGCGTCTATTTCTATTGCTTCTATAGATCTCACAGGCGTACTAGGGCGTCCCCCAGCAGGCCTGGAGTGTAATTCCATGATCTCCGCAGACATCTCCGGGCGTCCCCGGATCCGCCTGGAACGTTGGAATATAGTTAAATCCTCATCTGAAGTCTTAACCTTATCTCCCTTCGTGATTACCGTTTGTTTTATACATATATTAGGGCAATGAGCCCGTGCATCATCAAACAATCTCTTTGCTGGAAACCCTAGTTTTGGACAGCAACAATTACAACAATAACAAATTAAAATTAAACTTGTGATACCAACAACTATCCACACAATATATCTGTATACATTAATATGCTGATAGACCATTTGTCTTTGCAGTTCTTCTTCTTTTTGTCTCACCATATCTTCCACTTCTTGTGTCTTATGGGTAGCCCATTGTAAATCGTTAATGTGATTTAGCAAATTATTTAAGGACAACTTATTCATTTCGGGTATCTGTTCTAACTTGATTTCACTACCTATTTGTTCACAACAGTCATAATCAAGTGTGACTTCTGGTACAAAGTCTTTACTTTGTGTAGTGTTCACTTCACCTACACCTTGTATTTTACTATGTGGCCCATATACTGTGCAACCTGCACTTAAAACAAGAATACCAGTGCCTGTTAACCTGATATCACTGGTGGTATCCTTACACATACATGTTACTTTAACTTCTTCTGGGGATACGTATATATATCTGTTAGCTCTGATAGGTATCCACATGAGCTGTTGAACGGGAAGTATTCTTTTATCACAATAATCTGGAATCTGACTAACTCCTAAGATAAGCTGGACTGCACAACTCTTTTGAGTGTACACTGTATTAATAGGGAATTTAACATGACATAGTTTCCAACTGGGTGTTACTACCTTACATTGATTTACCTGATCCTTGTCTAATTGAACATAAGTTTGTTTCTCCTTGTCCATAAGGATATAGTCCTTGGTCTCTTGAATATAAACAAAATGGTGTGGATTACTCTTCATATATGTGGGGAATGGAATCATGTGATACAATGTATAAGTTACCCTATCTGTAAGGGGTGTCTTGATGACGTACACTAGATAATTTTTGTTGGCGAACACTTCCACTGTGGCTACCTTGTAAATCAAGTAGCCGTAAGCTGATTTTAAATCAAATGGCAAGGACAATCCTTTAGGGAAATCTCCCTGAGCTTTCTTATAACCTTTAATAATATCATCTGGTGAAATTATTTGCACCTGAATGACTCCTACGTGAGCATTCATTATACCTGATAATACAACACTGTAATGCTCATACAGTTGTATGAGAAGGCCTTCAATCTCAATTAAATGCCTATTCACTGAGTTTTCTAATTCTACTTGCTTAAGTGCTTCTGTAATCTGAAGCGTGCTATTGGCAAGATATGATCTAATTTCTGCAATGTTTTGAGTTAATCTCTGCTCATTGGCTGTGACATCGTAAATGGTGCTGTTCATAGATTGCAATGTTGATTTTACTACTATCATCTGGTCTTTTGCAATTTTCATAATTGAAAGCTGTTCCTGCTCTAACTCACTAATTTTTGACTCATATTTATCGGCATCCTCTTGACTTAATGTTCCAAATAATGCCTTTGCGATGGAACCTACTGCGTTAATTAGGCCTCGTTTTCGCCTAGTGTTATCCGTTTCCCCTATTGGTTTAGTAATCCTCGTAATTAATTCCTTCGATTCCCTAATTCTATCTAATTGTGTACTTAGCATTTTAACATCCTGTTGACATGTTAGGTTAGTACTTCTTTCTAACTGTGTACATATTAATTGAGTCCAATGTATGTGTCTCTTGACATTTGAAAATACATCACTTAATTTATTCAGGTTTACATAGGTAACTAATGTCCATTCCGTATGGTATAACTGTATCTCACCCTGATTGTCGAAGTATGCCCCTGGAGTACTCTCATATGGTGTCACCTTGACATCCAGTACTTCTCCGGCTATTCTGTTGCGATGTGACATCACGACTATCACTGCTACTACGATGGACAACAATTCTAGCATTCGCGCCATATCTGCTGTCTACCTGCAAGGTAAAGACAGGATATGTGTTACCCTTCTATCTATGGATACATTCGCTTCCCAGTTCTCGTTTCTACAAGTACAATTTCAAACGGTTCTTATGCACTTTAACCCTTTTTCCCTTCTTATTCATCTGTAGGGTGCAGTTCACCCCTGAAACATCTACTATTTCGTACGGACCTTCGAATGGTGGGCTTAGCTTTCTGGATTTTCCTCTTCGCAATGCGTCATTGCGCAAAAGAACCTTATTACCTACCTGAAAGGTGACCTCATTTTGCTTTTTGTCGTAGTGTTCTTTCTCTAATTCCTTTCGCTCTATTAAGGTCTTTCTGGCGGCCTCGTGATTTCGCCTAAGCTGTGCCGTCAGTTCCTCCACCACGTTCTGGTGTTCATTGTAATTCATTTCAGGTGGCTTTTGCAGCACACCTGGGATATTTGCCTTCCTTCCAAAAATTAATTCGTAGGGTGTGAACCCTGTACTTGTGCTCTTTGTGGTATTATACACAAAGCTAGCTGTAGGCAAATACTTGTCCCAGTCATTCTGCTCCCCTGAGCAGACATAATGCCTTAGGTACTCCGTGAGCACCTTATGGGATCTCTCTATGCTACCGTTCGATTGTGGCCTGAAAGCCGTAGTGTGTGTTTTACGAATGCGCAGCGTTTTACACAGCGTCTTAAACACATCACTCATGAAATTACTACCCTGGTCAGTGAGAATCTGCTCTGGTATCCCGTAGATACTTATTACGTTATTGATTAGCGTCCGTGCCACGGTTTCTGCCTCCTGATTAGGCATGGCACTCGCTACTAGGTACTTAGACAGCTGATCTTGGCATGTCAGTATGTACCTGTTTCCTGCCTCTGTCAACGGAAGAGGTCCAACTACGTCTAGGGATATTTTCTCAAAGACTGTGTTCGGGGTATCCGTAATTCTCATGGGAGCCCTGACGTCTGGTCTGGTCCCTTTATTCTTTTGGCAGGAGGGACATGTGCGTACATAGCGCTCAATGTCCCCTTTCATGCTCTTCCACTGAATTCGTTCACGTACCCTGGCGTACGTGCGTGCTATTCCTTGGTGGCCTCCCACCAAAGAATCATGACATTCTTTCAAAATGGCTAGCTTTTCAGCTTCGCCTAGTTCGTTCTCTTCCTCAGATAAGCTACCTTCGGGCGAAATCTCCTCTGCGTTAGCGTCCTCGGAAACCTCGCTACCGTCCGCTTCAACTCCCTCTGCCGTAGCGTCCTCGGGTTTTGAAGACAGTACTTCCTCTCTATTCTCGTCTGAGGCCTGAGTTTCTACCGTTGTCTCTGAGTGAGACCTGTGCTGAGCCGAGTTAACTACTCGCGCTTGGCACTTGGGTTCAGTGGGATTCCTACTCAGGGCATCTGCATTGCAGTTCTGTTTGCCCTGCTTATATACTACGTCGAAGTCGTATTCCGCTAGCTTCAGCCTGAACTTTAGCAGGCGTGAAGACGGATCTTGCACGTTGAAGACCCACTTCAACGGCTTATGGTCTGTCACAACAGTGAATTTTCTACCAAACAAATATGGTCTGAAATACTTTACTGCCCACACTATTGCCAACAATTCTTTCTCAGTTACGCTATAATTCATTTCTGCTTTGTTAAGCGTTCTACTTGCATAGGCTATTGGAAGGTCTTTCCCGATAGGTCCTTGTGACAATATTGCCCCAACCGCTTCGTTGCTCGCATCAGTGGTAACAACGAATGGTTTTTCAAAGTCCGGATATTGCAATATAGGTTCCTCAATTAGCTTTTGCTTTAGTGTCTGGAACGCTTGTTCCTGGTCGTCTCCCCATACAAAGGGAACGTCCTTCTTCACTAACTGATACAGCGGTTTCGCGATTTTGCTGTAGTTAGGTATGAACTTCCTATAGTACCCACTCAGTCCGCAGAACTGCTTGATCTGGCGGCTAGTGGTCGGCCTCGGAAAGTCCTTAACGGCCTGTACTTTACGTGGGTCTGGTAAGACACCTTCGTCAGTAATTACATGTCCTAGGAATGCTACTTCAGTTCTTAGGAATTCACACTTATCTGGCTGGAGTTTCAGCGTGTTCTCTCTCAGCCTTTGAAATACGTCTCTTAGCTTCGCATTGTGCTCCTGGATTGAACTCCCGTACACAATGACGTCATCCAGGTAACACAGACATTTTATACCCGTTAACCCTGTGAGCACATTGTTCATCAGCCTCGTAAACGTGGCTGGCGCGTCTTTCAAACCCATGGGCATTTTCCTGAATTCGTACTTGCGTCCTAGCGCAGAGAATGCTGTCTTTGGCCTGTCTTCAGGCTTCAACAACACCTGGTGATAGCCACTCGCGAGATCTAAAGTTGAAAAGTATCTCGCCTTGCCAAGGGCGTCTAACAGTTCTGAAATTAATGGCAGGGGATAACTGGTTCCTATCGTTATCTCGTTCAATTTTCGAAAGTCGATCACGACCCTCCATTTTTGTTTCCCTGAGGCGTCTAATTTCTTCGGAATTAAAAGTAATGGCGCATTCCAGGCTGATGTGCTAGGTGTGATAATTTCATCATTCAGCATCTTATCTATCTGAGCTTGTATCTCCCCCTTCTGTGCCTCGGGAAGTCTATATGGTCTTACATTAATTGGAGGTTGATCTTGGGGTGTAGGGATCTCATGCTGTAGTACATCAGTGTGAGTTAGTTTGTCTCCTTCAAGATGGAAGATATCATTGTACTCAGCACAGATGGCGTATATCCCTTCCTTATCTACCTGCGTGAGGTGATCAACTCGCAAACAGTCTATCACCCGCTGTGATCGGGGCTTCTGGGTGGCCGGTTCTCCGTTTGCCACTCTACTGTTCTGCTCTACCTTTCGCACTTGTGCCAGGCAGGTTTTATCTACCTCCTGTATGTGTACTCGTGGACTGTGTAAAATCACCGCCTTTTCAGTGGTATTCATCATGCTAACCACTGCTTCATGGTGCTCTGATTTGGTTAGGCACCCTGCGAGGTACACCCCTGGTATCACCTCTTCCTTCTCAATAATTCCTAAGGGTAGATTCCGATCTACTTCTATAACAACGACCTTCTAGATCCTTGGTTCGAGACGGATCACCTTCGTCTCTCGTGCCCCCATAGGGTATTGTCGCCCTCTTATGGTGACATGACCTTCCCTATAGTCAATCACGCTATCTGTCAGGAGGTCTCGCCCAACTATACCATCCTGTGTTAATTGGAAGTCACTCCCTACCACATGAAATGTGTGACTTGTGTTTCCAATGGCAAAACGTACAGTACCCTGGGTGTAAATTATTCCCTTACTTACACCCGCTAATTCAATTGATTTACTCCCGTCAATCAGGCATTCCTTGGGTACCGATTGCCTCTTAACTAGGCTGACATCGGACCCAGTATCTATCAAAAATCTCAACGGTCTTCCTTGGTTTGCGACCTGGATCAGCACCGTGCCTTCTATGTCAGAATTCTTGGGACCTTCTGGTCTGCGGGCCTCCGTAACTGTCCCCTTGCTACGGGCCCGTTCTAGTTTGCCGCCTGAGCCGCGGAGGCTTTCGTGGCTTGCGTACTGCCGCCCTTCTTTTTGAACCAACAGTCTTGGGTTCGATGTGACCACCTATCACAATGTTCGCATTGGGCTCGGTATCTCATGGCCTTGCCCCCTGTGCGACCACCTTGAGTTTGGCCTTTCATGGCCCTGTTGCCCGTGGACTTGCCTTGGGCTTTTCGACAATTTCTTTGGATATGGCCCTGTTGGCCACACGAATAGCACCTGCGGTTATCCGTACGCATGACCGGAGTGTGTGCACCTTGAGTGTGTGCACCTTGTGTGCGTGCACCTTGAGTGTGTGCACCTTGTGTGCGTATACCTTGTTGACAATTCACCTGTATGTGTCCTTTTCGGCCGCAACGATAACAAGTTCTGTTTTCACCTGTCACTGTGTTTGGTTGTGTACGTACTATGCGCACCGTGTCTCGTACCTCTGTTTCCTTGTCCCTCTGTTTCTTTCTACAGTCACGTTCAATGTGTCCTGTTTTCCCACAATAGCGACATTTTAATTTACTGAATGTGCCCCCTGTAGCTGTATTGGAACTAGTGGTCTGTGTGGTGTGAGCCCCCTGCGTTCCTGTGTTCTTACAGTTCTTTGCTATGTGGCCTTCCTGGTTACAATTGTAACAGACCACCCTAACACTAGCATGTGTTGGCTTAGTATGCCACTTTGGTGCTGCACTGTGCTCCTGTTCTGGTTTGCTCTTGCTAAACCCTGAGCTACGTTTGTGTTGTAGGCCCTCTCGTGCCTTCTTTGACAATATTACGGTTTCTTCCTGTTGAGCAAGTGCATCTGCCTTTTCGAAAGTAATGCCCTTTTCTGACTGAACCTTAGCTTGTATTCGAGGGTTGGCTAACCCTTGTATGAAACTAGCAACACATATTTTTCTCGTTATTTTCAACTGCGCGTCACGATCCTCCTCTAATTCATCCTCAAGTATTGCCTCTCTAAAAGAAGCTGACAATGTTTCTATTTTGTGCGCCCAAAGTGCGACTGATTCTCGCGGGTCCTGCGCTGTTTGGAACATTTGACAAATGTACAAATCTAACGTGCCTTGCTGGCCATAATATTCTATCAATGCCCGCTTGGCTTTCTCCCAGTTATGTATATCACGTCTGTACAACAACTTATCTCGGGCTCTGCCCGTAACCTTAGTTAAAATATACTTGAAAAACAACTCTTGATCCTCATCCTTAATCATACGAACAGCAGCATCTACGTTAGCTATGAACTCATGCAATCTATCTGGTTGACTGCCATCAAACTCTCGTCCAATGAGACGATGTCCTTCTACTACTGTAACAAAAGGCCCACTCATACTTACTGATTCCACCTCGTCAAGCATCTCAGTGCCTTGGTCTGCTGGTACTGAACTATTTTGTCGTGCCATTTGAAATAAATATTCAGCTTACCTTAATCTGCAATGCTGCTTCACTGCTGGGCTGGATGAGTAGTCAGCTGTAGTGCTGCGTCTCCACCGGATTGCGTTGTCTGCTACTGGACTGCTACCCCTCTGCTGGGCTGGCTTAGTAGGCTGCGGTAGTGATGCTCCTCTTCTGCGATGCGCGGCACACGAACGAAACTACGCGGTAGCGCGGTTCGGACAATCTTCTGCGAAGTCGCGATTTTCTCACACGGAAATGATCTGCGAAGTCGCAGTTCTCTTACGGACAATCTTCTACGAAGTCGCGGTTCTCTCACGTTATTTCGGTGAGTTGACACTGTTCGAGGATCGAACTCGGGACCCTGCACTACCTGACACCAAATTTTTATACGTGCCTGTCGTGACCTACCTGTCCTGTGAGACGATCTCGTAGGTTGGTCACCAGGCCGTTGGATGTTGAAGTATTACCTGTCCTGCCGAGCGGATTGTAGGGAGGTAATTTGTAGGTATGACTGGTCCCGCAACTCCCGAAATAAAAGATGAAATTATTTACCTGTCCTTTATTACTGAGGACAACTAAACTACTATGTACAGTATATTTACAAGTCTGAATGTAATGATCTGTAGAGAGAGCGAGCTTGTTCCACGCGCCTACTTTCCTACTACGCGTATCTCTGAATCTTGCCCTGCGGCACTTGGGCTATGCCCTAACAGAATCTCGTTCTGACTAGTACGAACTACTGGCTGGAAGAAGGCCCCGCGCCATCTTGGCCAGGGGTTATATCTCCGCTCCTGAACTCAAAGTTCTATCCCTACCTCCTTGGGTCTTACGGGCATTGCTAAACTGATCATCCAGTCACTAGCGCCCTCAAGTGGCTATTCTCAATAGTCGTTACAGTAAGTGCTGCTACCTAGGCACTACTGTCTTCTGTCTTACTTTTGTCCTCATCTTTCCTTGTTTCCCTAGTGCATCTGTACTGACCCTGAATGGCCTTGCACTGGGCTTTGTTTCTTTGTCGGTTTCGGCGGCCGCCTGGCTCGCCGACATACTACCTCTGTTTGTCGATACACAGTAAATAACTTGTTGTGATCAACAAGTCCCCGCTCTTAGTCAACACTTGTGTAAGCGCACTTCGCAAGCTCTCTCCAATACTTAGCTGAAGGCTTCCTTCTGCTTTCCAATTATTAAATCTAACTATAATTATTATACTTATTATAAAGTTACTCAAGTACTACAAGGTGTCTCATGTCGATGACTATCATTATTCTAACACTAATTAATCTCCTCTGACACCTTGAGCTCTAGACTCGGCTGCGAATCCCGGCTGCCTTCCACCTGGCAGTCCGCCGGTTCGAGTCCGTGGGAGGTCGGTACACGACACCAGTGTGTTATCTTAGTCCAGAATCCAGGGGTGAATCTTCCACATTTCAGGTCTTTTCCGTCTGTCTCACTCACGGAGGGTTTCTAAAACAACCTTGTAGTTGGCCTGGTCTCACCTTGTGGCACCCAGTCAGTGTGCATGATTCTCCGGATGTCAAAAATAATCTATCATTATGACCTTGCATTTAGATTTGCTCATGCATACTTTCTTCTGTCTTGGAGAAGAAGAACTCTTTCAATGCATGGATTGGCGCTTTGTTTTGGGGTCGCATTGGAAAATCGAAGTTTCATCACGTGATCACATTCTCAAGGAAACTGGGATCATTTTCATTGTTTTCAAGGTGGTCAGCACAAATGTTCATTCTCATCTCCTTTTGCTAGAAAGTGAGGAGTTCTGGAATATCCTTTGAACACACTTTTTTCATATCAAGGTGGTCATACAAAATCTGTTTGCTTGTCAAGGTAGGTTAAATCACCAATGGCTTGAATGCTCAAGTGACCGTCTTTCCTAACAATTTCATGAACTTTTGTGACATTTTCATCCATTCTTGATGTTTGAGGGGGCCAGGTCCTGGATCTTCTTCAGTCACTTCTCTTCCTTTGGATTTTTTGAACCAGTCAGCACTTGAGTCCGGGATAAACACCGATGACCGTAAACTTTGTTTAACAAATTGAAACTGAGCGGGATGGCCATGCTGTTAGGGGCGTGCAGCTGTAAGCTTGCATTCTGAAGGTAGTACGTTCAAACCCCTCTGTTGGCAGCCCTGGAGATTGTTTCACACCAGGCAAATGATGGGGCTGAACCTTAATTTACGCCTCGGTCACTTCCCACTCCTAGGCCTTTCCTATCCCATCATTGCCGTAAGACCTATCTATGATATAGATGTTGATTCCCATAGGGAATCTGAAATATTTGTTCCAAATGAGTAAATTTATAATACCAATATAAATGGTCTGTTATTGGACATTATACATTTTCCATTTAACTCATTTCTGGCAACTCATTTGGAACAAATATCAGATTCCCTAAGGGAATCAACATCTATATCAACTGATGGCCAAGCAGGCATGAATTTTTGGTAATGAGACAAAGTCTCTCATAGTTCATTGGCACTGCTGGTGGCTCTAAGTAGCCTACGCAGTGGCCTCCACAGTATGCACTAGCCAGCGTCTTGGTAGGTGTGCTAGGTACCAACTGATGAGCCCAGCTTAGTACACGGGGGCGAAACGCTGGAAACCAGGAATGAGTTAGCTGAAAAATTTATAATGTCCAATAACGGACCATTTATATTGGTATTAGACCTATCTATGTCGGTGCGACGTAAAGCAAAATTGTCTTCCTTCCCACTTCTAGCCCTTTCCTATCCCATCACCGTCATAAGACCTACCTGTGTCGCGCGACGTAAAGCCAGTTGTAAAAGAAAAAATTGAAAGTTTCTGTAGCGAATTTTCTAAGTTTTACGAGGAATTTCACATTCACACCTGCTCGAATTTCATACTACATCCTTCCGATGGAACTCAGGTACACCAGTTTGTTAGAATGGCTGCTACAGCAAGACTGTTGGTTCCATGCGAGCATGAGTTGGAGGATGAATGAAGGGGGAAATAGGTTACACTTGCCTGCTGGAGTCATCGTTACTAAGACCGCAGGGAGTTAGGGGAAAAAAATCAGTCTCTTTATTTTTAGCCACGCCTCATACATTAGAGATGCCCCGCCACACCAACTTCCGATCGCTACATCAGGGGCTATGGCCAGTTGCAAAACTTAACTCCTTACGCATTCATACCGCCCTGGAACCATTATTGTTCTAAGCTGAATGTTTTGTCAAGATTCTCATCTACAACTCCACAACTGTCTGTTGTGAATCTGATTATAGGATCAGTGACTTGAATATCTATGTTTGTCCCGTGAAGTTTGAGGTCTTGTTTGGATAGCAATACTCAGAAGTTAGTGTGCAGTCCTCGATATGTAATGCTCTCCGGTTTCAAATTAACCAAACTAATAAGAGTAACTTCAAAAATAAGTTACTTATAAAAACTTAGTGCAGGATGTGGTACTCCCATGACCATTCATAGCTGTAGCATTTTCTGGGATTCTGTAGGACACCTGTAGCTCTCATTCATGACTACAGTTGAGATTTTAAGAAAGTCAAATCTATCTTCAGAAGACGTCCAGCCACCACCTACGCCAAAAAATACAGAGTGATTAAGACACTAGCTGACTGTGCTAGGAGAATTTTTCAACCTCAGCACTTAAACGAGGAGCTCAGCCACCTCATTATGGCCCTACTCGCTAACGGGTACAGCCATAAAGATATCCAGTGAGCACTCCATCCCAGACATCCAACAACCAGGGAGAAGGAAGAGGAGCAGTTGGCAGCTGAAGCCTTTCTGCCGTATATTAGGAAAACAACTGACAGCATAGGAAGGCTACTGGAGTCCCATGGGGTAAAAACCATATATAGACTATCGAAGAAAATCCAGGAACTACTTGTGTACGTTGGGTATTCAGCCCGAAGGCTGGTTTGATCCTCTGCAGCTCCGCCAACAGCTGTCATAAATAGCCTAGGCGTCACTGAAGGGGCGTTCTAGGGAAATGAGGAGTGAGGTACTTTAGGTCTGCTAAAGACAAGCGCCATCCTCTCTCCACAGCAGGTGTCTACAAGATCCCGTGCAGCTGCGGTCAGGTATATGTGGGCACTACAAAATGCAGCATCACCACACGACTGAAGAAGCATAAGACGTAGCCGGCTGGGACAAGCAGGTAGATCACTGCTAGCAGGCCATGACACACAGTACAGCGACACCAAATTACTGTCATCTACTGTATCATATCACGTCTGGCTACAAGGGGAAGCCATTGAAATCCTGAAGCACACTAACAGCTTCAACCCTAAGGAGGAACCTGAACAGTTAAACAAAGCCTGGTTTCCAGTCCTGAAAGCCTTACATCTTGGAGGACACGATGGCTGCGGTAGACCAGAAAAAAAGCAACGGGTGATCAGTTGCCTGTCTCTGCTGTGGCAGGTCGATGTACATCAGGCTCCTTAATGCTTCAGTCATTAGCCAAAGAACAGCCAATCAGCGGCTGCCCCTCCAGTATGGTGGGCCAGTAGGCAAGCAGCGCACCGAAGCCTGCACTATATAATGAGGTGGAATTGCAACACCACTTCATTCCACTGTGAGCTTTGCTGCTATTGAAGTCAGTCAGAACCCTTGATAATGCTGAATGCAGTCTTCGGTGAAATGTCGAGACCATCACATGCTCCTGGACCTCGGCCTACAAGTCCAGAAAACACTGACATGATTTGAAACTCCGGCAGTGAAAGTCTTAATTGCTATATAGTCAAGTCTATTGTTCTTTTTCTTCTTAAGGAAGAAATAGATTAGGCTTATGTATGAATCACAATCCTACTTGACAAAATTATCATAAATCCTCAAGCTTTTCTTATCCAAGTGGGCTGGGCCAAGTAGCTCAGGGAGTGGAGTACTGGCCTCCTGAGCTCAAGACATCTTAAAAGCACCTCACTTAGGACCCAAAGGAAAACCAAATCATTGTTTACAAAATAAGGGTAACCTCAAAATGTTTCTAACTGCATGGTGGATCCCAGGAGGAACAAACAGTTCTCATGCAGTTCTTTGTTGCAAACACACACATTTTTACTGAAAGTGTGTTCATAGTATTCCAGAAGTCCTAAGTAATACAGTATATATTTTTCTAATTGAAATTCATCTATGTAAGTACTTTTCAACAAGAGAAACACAGGGATTGGATAACTGGCTGTTGTCATGGAAACATCTAGAAAATGTTTGTGTAATTTCATATTTGCTGGTGTCTGGTGGATGAATTATGAACTAAAATTATTACATGGCCCAAGCCTAACAAGGAACACCATCCTCATGTAGAATTGTTGTCATTCAGTTGCTAAGGGATACAAAGGAAAGTATGGGTATTGTGAGACCCACTATGCAGTGTGGGATTAAGTAGTAGGTGACAGAATAGACACTGATGACTATCCCAAGCAAGGAATGCTTCTATGAAAGAATATGCTTATTAGATGTTTTGTGTGGAATGTGGGCATGGCATAGAAATGAAACATGGACAATAATTGGTACTGAAAGAAAGACGAGAATAGCCTTGTAAATGTATAGAAGAGTAGATCAGATTGTAAATGAAGACCAAATTAAGTTAGTGAGATGAGAATGGTTTGGTGAAATATGAGCAGAAAAGAGAGAGAGAGATGGAAATACACATCTTGATATAGCCCAGACTTGTTTAGTTAGATTTAGAGACAAGTGTGTGAGTTACAAACAATAGGAGGAGGCCAAGACAGAATGACAAACAGAGGGTAGGGTAGATGTTGGCTACCAAAGTTATAAAGAGAATGATAGGGTTGCATGGAGAGATACAATACATTGAAACATTTTACATTCTGATGGCCCAAACAACTACTACACAGTAGTACACACACTCACGACACAGAACTTCAATACTGTTATTATGCTGTTTATGGTTGCAGGTTTTTGAGTGGTATTTAATAGGGTAAATGGGGGTAGTACTGTGTGATAAAACAGTCTCAAGTTGATCTCTCTCAATCCTTCAAGGGCCGATGACTTCAATGCTAGGCCCCTTTTGAACAATGTGCATCATCAGACAACAAGCATTTCTCTCTCAAATATTTAATTTTCTTTGCTGATAAGTTATGGTGATCTTTTAGGATATCATGTCAGTTTGACAGTGAAATTTGTCTTGACCAGGGCTACTGCACAGTAGTTGAAACTAAGGATAGGCAGTGATCTCGCTCGAGACCAATGTCTTGGGTCTCGGAACTTCTCGGGACCAATTCTCCTGTGCTGAGATATCAGTGTTGTTAAAAAAATTTGCTGCCTACATTCTAGATTGTTATTTACAATGATATATAACCATGCACAATGTGTAGAACTGGTAAATGAAATGGCGTATGGCTTTTAGTGCCGGGAGTGTCTGAGGACAGGTGCAGGTCTTTCGATTTGATTCCCGTGGGCGACCTGCGCGTCGTGATGAAGATGAAATGATGATGAAGACAACACATACACCCAGCCCCCGTGCCAGCAAAATTAAACAACGATGGTTAAAATTCCCGACCCTGCCGGGAATCGAACCCGGGGCCCCTGTGACCAAAGGCCAGGATGCTAACCATTTAGCCCTGGAGCCAGACTTAAGACCTGGTGACCAAATACTATCAAACATGCAATATATGGTACCAGTACCTCAGTATGTTACATAATATAAACCAAACCAAACAAATTATATACCCTCTGTTTGTGTAAATGTTTCAGTAAAATGAAACCAATGAACATTCAAGACCAGCTTCTTTTTCTTTTTTTTAAAATTATTACAATGCTAGTATTGTTGTTACGAAAATTTGGTTAAGTTTATTTGCTCTTGGCCTCAATAATGGTGGACACTGGCAGGATATCAATGTTTTACTTGGACTCTGTGGTGTGTGATGCCTGATGGGACAGTGAAGACAAAAGAGTGATGTGTAATGGCGGTAGCCATGTGTATGTTTGTTTGTGTCGTGCAGTGAATAGTATGTCCTATCTTTGTGGTTAATACTAGTTCGGTGAATTAGTCCCTTAACGAAACAATTGTGATGTACTGAAATGTGCACTTTATGCCCCATTTTATTACCACATCTGAAGAACTGAGGCCAAATTAAGTACAACTGACAATTCAGAACACAAACAAATTATAGATATTGTTAATATCACCAAACATGGCCTCTGTCATGATGTAATTAATACGACTTCTATAACCCAAGAGTTTTAAGACCTAAATCACTGGTTTACTGGCTTACCTTAAATAAGGGTATTACTGCAGCATACACTGCCACAGTGAGTATCTGTTATAGATTATGCAATACTGCGTCAATAATATGCGCATGCTAGAACCGAGTGGCCTAGTTGCTCGTTGGCCTGTAGTTGACTACTCGCGTACTCAGCACAAACAACATTCAGCTCCGCCAAGTCATAGGCTTATTACACGCTGCTCACCGCACAATGCGGGTACTAAGCTTTCGAGAGTGACAGGTCATTGTGCTAGTCTTGAAGAATCTTGATATCCCATCTTAGACTAGTTGAAATGTTGATGTATTTACCGCATCAGGTAGATGGAAATCTATAGTGCATTGTGTTTATGATGACCCCTTTCAGAAGTTCATCGAGCTTTTGTAGGGAAGGAAGATGCATTGAGATAGTTTTCTTTATAAGGAATATTTAATTTAAGGGAGAGCTGAACTTTGTCTATTTGAGGCAAAAGTAGAGAACTCCTCAGAAGTTTGATACTATAACACTGCACAAATTTTAACAGCATTTTATAATTCTTTTAAATTACTAGAAAATATTAAAACATTTCTTTACATTACCAACACTTCAAAACCTACAAAATAAAAAGAAAGGAACATTGAGGGAGAGAGAAAGTGTGTGTTTTTTCCCCCTCATTATAAAAGTGATGTTCAACATTATGTTAACTGATATGCATATGTCTATTAAAATGTACAGTCATAATTTGTGTATGCTTGTGAAAATCATAGTCAATAAAGAAGTCACTTTCTAAAAAATGTGCGTGGTACTAAAGCCTAAAATTTGTTTATTTTGCTTTGTGGTATTCAGCTGAAGTGTGTTGACTGAAAGATGTGACCTATTAGCTGTGGAGGTTTATGGCTAGATACATGCACCACAGCATACATTTGACAATAAACATTGATTCTGAAGTTATTTTTAATTTTAGTATGTAGCACCATCTAATGATAATTTATCTCTCTGAGCACTTGGACGTTTCTTCAGGAGAACTGTTTGAATGGTATACTGTATATTTAATGTCTTGGTTAAAAGAAAACACATGGAAGAATTGGGAGAGCACCATTGTATTATTGGTGAACACAGTGAAACTCCAAACTGGGTAATATTAGGTTTTGTATAAAGTCCTGGTTGAAATGATGCAGTGATAAGTCATACATATTGAGAGAGGCTGGTGCTTTTACTTACCATATATCAAAATGGGAAGTGGAGTTAATAAGTCTGTGTCCATTGGTTCTTAACCCTTTTATTGCCAGAGTTGCTCTGATTAGTCCTAAAAAGTTCACAAAACTTGTCAGTGTTGCTCTGTGCGACTCATTGTTTTTTAATCGTATAGGCTTATGAGCCAAAAATGGTGTCATGCTGTTGTAACTATTGACGAGTGATTGTTCAAGCAGCCGAACACAGGCAATTTCCTTTAGTTTTCGATACATATCATGAGTGTACATGGTTGCTGTTTATTTGGTGATTTATTGCCTCATGTCACAGAGGTAAGCATGGCATCCAAGAGTAGCAAGTGCTTGTTAGATGACAATGAAATTCAAGATATGATCAGGAATGAGTCAAGTAAGGGTGATAATTATTTATTAGATAAGGGACTTCAATCAAGGATGTGTGATTAGCATTTCATATGAAGTCTGAAACGGCAGGGGAACTTTGACTTCAATTGTTTTCATAATGTCCATTTATTAATATATTTCTGTGCGCTTGTCATTGTTTTTCTCAGTATGATTCAATTCTTTTTGACACCATTGTTAATACTTTCCTAAGAGTTAAATGGATCATATGTTTTATATATAACATGTTTGCAACTTCCTGCACCTGTTTTTTAGAGTTCTTTTGGTTGTGTGGTTTCAAAATTAGATACATTTTAATTTTTTTTTGTTTCATAATTTACCATTCCGTGTTAATCATTTCTTAAAATCGAGAATAAATTTTATATTGTAGGAGCAAACAGAAGGTTAAATGGTTATGTTCTTCAGTTTTTGGAAAAATTTATTTTTGGTAACTTAAAAGACTGAATAATTACATTCTTGGAAGCCTGTACTGTTCACAAGAACCTCCTGGCAAAATATCGCCTAGCATTAAGAGGGTTAAGGAACTGGGCTTTGTTTATGTAAATATCCTTGTAACTACTCTGTAAATGTAGGTTAAAATAATCTATTAGTATCTCTTGTTCTTATTTTGGGGTTTATATGAATTTATGTATGCTTTTCCAATAAAATATAATCACTATTTGTAATTTTTGTACTTGTAAATTTCCACTTCATGCCTAGGTAAAATGCACGAATGATATTGCTAACACAAGTATATAATGATTCTCATGTTTTAATCACTGTAACATTAATAAGAAATTTGAATAAAGGTCCACCTATTCAATACCATTTAATACAATGTCAAATTACTTACACATTGGTACCGGTTTCAACCCCATTATGGGTCATCTTCAGCCATAGACTAAAATCGACAATATATAGTGCAAATGTCCAACTAAATACAATCAAATTAACATTTACATTCACTAATTATAGTATCATAGACTGAGAGATTTTTTGCCAAATGTGCAAAATAATTTGTAATATGTACATAATATTTTTTAAGGTGTTAATTGGATTGTATTTTGTTGGACATTTGCACTATGTATTGTAAATAGTTCCCTATGGCTGAAGATGAGCCATAATGAGGTTAAAACCGGTACCATTGTATAAGTAATTTGACATTGTATTAAATATTATTGAATAGATGGACCTTTATTTAAATTTCTTATTAATGTGAATGTTTGTCAATGCCCGAGCTCGATAGCTGCAGTCGCTTAAGTGCGGCCAGTATCCAGTATTCGGGAGATAGTGGGTTCGAGCCCCACTGTCGGCAGCCCTGAAGATGGTTTTCCGTGGTTTCCCATTTTGACACCAGACAAATGCTGGGGCTGTACTTAAATTAAGGCCATGGATGCTTCCTTCCCACTCCTAGCTCTTTCCTGTCCCATCATCGCCATAAGATCTGTCTGTGTCGGTGCGACGTAAAGCAACTTGTATAAAAAATAGTTTGTCAATGATGAAGTTTATATCGTACGATAATCACTGTAGGACAAAAATTTGTTGAAGTGCCAATGGTAAGTATGGGTGTACATGTTTTTAACTGTGTCATATTAATTCCTGACCTATCTTTCTACTTGGCAAATTAATTGGTCAATGGAGCATCAAGAGAGTATTTTTCTTCCAAACTTCCAAACTCTCCACTGTCCCTAACAATAGAATATCCATTCAAATCTGTATTGAACAAAAGCATGGTAACACAGATTCAACATTCATTATCAATCATCAATCAATACTGATCTGCATTTAGGGCAGTCGTCCAGGTGGCAGATTCCCTGTCTGTTGTTTTCCTAGCCTTTTCCTAAATGATTTCAAAGAAATTGGAAATTTATTGAACATCTCCCTTGGTAAGTTATTTCCAATCCCTAACTCCCCTTCCTATAAATGAATATTTTCCCCAGTTTGTCCTCATGAATTCCAACTTCATCTTCATATTGTGATCTTTCCTACTTTTCTAAACGCCACTCAAACTTATTCGTCTACTAATGTAATTCCACGCCATCTTTCCGCTGACAGCTCGGAGGATACTACTTAATGATGTAGATGTTGATTCCCATAGGGAACCTAAAATACTTGTCCTGAATGAGTAAATTTATAATACCAATATAATGGTCCGTTATTGGACATTATAAATTTTCCAGCTAACTCATTCTTGGTTGCCTGCGTTTTGCCCTCGTGTGCTAAGTTAGACATAGCTCTCATAGTGCATTGGCACTGCTGGTGGCTTCAAATAGCCTATGCAGTGGCCTCCACGGTATGCACTAGCCTTGCGTCTTGGGTGGTGTGCTGAGTCCCAACTGACGAGCCTAACTTAGCACACGAGGGCGAAACGCAGGCAACCAAGAATGAGTTAGCTGGAAAATTTATAATGTCCAATAACGGACCATTATATTGGTATTATAGATACCACTTAGTCGAGCAGCTCTTCTTCTTTCTCTCAATTCTTCCCAGCCCAAACTTTGCTACATTTTTGTAATGCTACTCTTTTGTCAGAAATCACCCAGAACAAATCGAGCTGCTTTTCTTTGGATTTTTTCCAGTTCTTGAATCAGGTAATCCTGGTGAGGGTCCCATACACTGGAACCATACTCTAGTTGGGATCTTACCAGAGACTTATATGCCCTCTCCTTTATATCTTTACTACATTCCCTAAACACCCTCATAACCATGCGCAGAGATCTGTACCCTTTATTTACAAACCCATTTATGTGATTACCCCAATGAAGATCTTTCCTTATATTAACACCTGGATACTTACAATTATCCCCAAAAGGAACTTTCACCCCATCAACGCAGTAATTAACACTGAGAGGACTTTTCCTATTTGTGAAACTCACAACCTGACTTTTAACCCTGTTTATCAACATACCATTGCCTGTTGTCCATCTCACAACATTTGCGAGGTCACGTTGCAGTTGCTCACAATCTTGTAACTTATTTATCACTCTATAGAGAATAACATCATCCACAAAAAGCCTTACCTCTGATTCCACTCCTTTACTCATATCATTTATATATATAAGAAAACGTAAAGGTCCGATAATACTGCCTTGAGGAATTCCTCTCTTAATTATTACAGGGTCAAATGAAGCTTCACCTACTCTAATTCTCTGAGATCTATTTTCTAGAAATATAGCAACCCATTCAGTCACTCTTTTGTCTAGTCCAATTGCACTCATTTTTGCCAGTAGTCTCCCATGATCCACCCTATCAAATGCTTTAGACAGGTCAATTGCGATACAGTCCATTTGACCTCCCAAATCCAAGATATCTGCTATATCTTGCTGGAATCCTACAAGTTGAGCTTCATTGGAATAACCTTTCCTAAAACCGAACTGCCTTCTATTGAACCAGTTATTAATTTCACAAACATGTCTAATATAATCAGAAAGAATGCCTTCCCAAAGCTTACATACAATGCATGTCAAACTTACTGGCCTGTAATTTTCAGCTTTATGTCTATCACCCTTTCCTTTATACACAGGGGCTACTATAGCAACTCTCCATTCATCTGGTATAGCTCCTACGACCAAACAATAATCAAATAAGTTCTTCAGATATGGTACTATATCCCAACCCATTGTCTTTAGTATATCCCCAGAAATCACCACATGTGGTGTTGAGTTATATCAGTAAAACTTCTCAAAAACAGACAGGCCGGGGAGAAAAATTCTATGTCCATTATTGAAAAGTGTCTGCTATTGAGAAAAGTTTTTTTTCCCAGTCTGACACAATGTTTTCGTCAACTGAATATATTTTTCCGCAGATGTTTTGGAAAGAGATGATGTTTCTCATCCTCAACTTCTCAAACCAGTCCACGGATTCTTTAAACTCGTGATACAGGCATACCTGCCAACCCTTCCTATTTACCCGGAAACTTTCCATTTGTACAGTTTACGAACTTCATCATATAGATCCGTGTTGATACAGTTAGAACTAAGAAACAGTGTTAGGTTGGGTGGACCAAAACCTAACATTGTTTCTTAGATTTAATTTTCCGTTTTTTAAGTCGTCTTCTGATTTTCCGATTTATTTTTACTTCTTTCTATTTTTGACCAGTATAACCTCCAGTGCCGGCCCTGCAGTGTAGGGGTAACGTGCCTACCTCTTACCCGGAGGCCCCAGGTTCGATTCCCGGCCAGGTCAGGGGATTTTTACCTGAATCTGTGGGCTAGTTCGAGGTCCACTCAGCCTATGTGATTACAAGTGAGGCACTATCTGATGGTGAGATGGTGGACCTGGTCTAGAAAGCCAAAAATAAAGGCAGAGAGGATCCATTGTGCCGACCACACGGCATCTCATAATCTGCAGGCCTTCGGGCTGGGCAGCGGTCGCTTGGTAGGCCATGGCCCTTCGGGGCGGTTGCGCCATGGGATTTCGTTTTATAACCTCCAGTATGGTCAGTACCTTTCACCGAGGATAAAGGATAAATTCTTATGTGCTTGTGTAAATTATGCAACCTCATTTTCAAGCGTATTTATTTGATGCTTTACTTCGCGAGTGTTTCATCCGTCGCCTTCGTATATCATTTTTCCCACTCACCACAGCAGCGTGTGTGCTTTATACATCTGGGGATTCGGGACGGCAATTGTCCTGCAAGCAAGAGAGGCTAGTGTGCGCTAGCGACTCAGTTAATCGGAACGAAAGAATGAGTTTGTTATTGTGTGGTTCGCGGGCTGTTAACATTGTTTCTGTGCGTAGTTGTAGGCCATGTGTTTTTTCTTGCATATCTGTGCTTACCCCTGTCAATGTCGTATATTAATAATGTATGGGACATATTGAATTCTTTTGTATGTGGTAGTTTCACATATTTCAGTGCCTAATTTTAATGAGTTGAATATATTTCAGGAAGTTGTGTCGGTGACAGTTTCTGATATTTTCTCTTCTCGTTATGGCCAAAAAATATAGCAAACATTATCTCGAAGAGTTCAGAGATAGCTATAAATTTACTTTCATTTTAGCGTCTAATAAAGGAAACTATTATGTATTTTGTTGCATTTGTCGGACTTGACTTATTTTCCTTAATTCCATGTGGAACATAGGGCCTCGACGAAATTTCTCCAGCTTGTTCTATCTGCCGCCAATGCTTTCACCTCCCTCCACGTCTTGTTAATGCCAGCAATCTCCTTGTCTATGGTTCTCTTCCAGGTAATCCTCGGTCTGCCTTGCCTGCGACTGCCTTGTGGATTCCAACTCAGTGCCTGCCTTGTGGTACTTTCTTGTGGTCTTCTCAGGGTGTGCCCAATCCATCTCCATTTTCTTCTCATTATCTGTTCCTTTATGGGACTTTGACTTGTGGCCTCCTAAAGTTCTTTATTTGAGATGGTTTTTGGCCACCATATTCTCATAATGTACCTCAAACACTGATTTATAAAAGTCTGTAACCTTGTCACTTTCCTGGTCTCACTTCCATACAGTAACAGATTTAACATTTGAGTTGAATATCCTTAGCTTCGTTTTTATATGAATGTGAGGGGATCTCCATATTGATTGGTCGTAACTGTGCAAAAGCTCCTTTGGCTTTATTTATACGACTCACCACATCTCTAAAAGCACCTCCATCCTGGCTTACCATGCTTCCTAAGTAGCAAAATTCCTCTACCCTTTCTATATCCATTCCATCTAGAGTCAAGCTACAACTGTTACGATGGTTTATGCACATTTCTTTAGTCTTTTTGTTATTAATCTTTAAGCCTACTTCTTTAGCTTCTATTTTTAAGTCATTCAGTTTGATTTCCATGTCCCGGAAACATTCTGCAAGAAGACAGAGATCATCCGCATAATCCAGTTCTTCCAATCAGTTACCGGTATTTAATCCCCACTGAATGCCACGCTTTCTAATCGTTGCCTCTCTCAGCATACAATCCAGTGTCATGATAAACAAGATTGGCGATAGTAGACATCCTTGTCTTACTCCAGATTTTACAGCAAAAGGTTCAGACAGCTTCCCTTTATGTTCTACTTGACAAGTATATCCATCAATACATTGCCTGTGTAAGACGGACTATCTTTTGTGGAATTCCGAACTTTTCCATAGCCTTCCACATTTTCCTCCGGTTGTCAGAGTCAAAGGCCTTTTCAAAATAAATGAAAAGTATATACAGAGATGTCTGATACTCAGCAAATTGTTCAATGATTAGCCTTAGTGTGTTAATCTGATCCACAGTAGACCAACCTTCTCTGAAACCTGCCTGTTCTTGACGTAGTCTCCTGTCAACGGCTATGCTTATTCTGTTCAGTATGAATCTTGACATCACTTTTCCCCCATATGAGAGCAACGTTATTCCCCTCCAGTTATTGCAATCTGAGAGGTCACCATTTTTCGGTATCTTGATGAGGACACCCTTCTTCCACTCCTCTGGAAGGTGTTCTTCGTTCCATATTAGTGTTAGAAGTGGCTCCATGATTTCCGCTGTTAAATCTGGATCTACCTTTAGGGCTTCTGGGATAGTGTTATCTACACCTGGTGCTTTGCCACTCTTCATTTGTTTCACTGCTTGTGCAATCTCTTGTCGTGTTGGTGGTTCTACCGAGATGTCTGGATCCAGGATGCTAAATGGTTTATTTTGTCACCTATTCAATACATATAAATTTTACATTTAGGAATTTATTATTAATTCCGCTTGAGACACGTTTCGCCCTTCATTGATGGCATCATCAGTCAAATTACCTCCTCAAGACAAAAATCAGGTACCTGATTAGTATTTAACATGTGTATTCATTTGTGCATGTTAAATACTAATCAGGTACCTGATTTGTGCCTTGAGGAGGTAATTTGACTGATGATGCCCTCAATGAAGGGCGAAACATGTCTCAAGCGGAATTAATAATAAATTCCTAAATGTAAAATTTATATGTATTGAATAGGTGACAAAATAAACCATTTAGCATCCTACATTCAGTATCTTCAATACGGACAACAATGATTTTTATCACTTGCAATGTCTGGATCCTCCAAAATGGTTTCAACTTCTTCAGTTCTCGATTCCTCACCAAGATTATTGAGTACTTCCATGAAGTGATGTCTCCATCTTTCCAATTGTTGTGTCTCAGATGTCAAGGCTACTCCGTTTGTATCTCTGACTGGTTTCTGCCCTGAAAAGTTCCTCCTAGAAAGCTTTCTCGTAATGGCATATACTTCTTTGCTGTTGAGGACTCTTGCTTCTTCTTCTGCTTGTGTTGCCAGTTGGTCTGTAAACACTTGTTTATGCCTCCTCACTTTCTTCTTAACCTCCCTGTATTTTTCCATTGCTACTGCTTTCTGGTTTCGTGTTTGTTCTACTGGAGTTGACAAATGCCTTGCACTCTCTTCGCTTTTGGATTGATTCCCAAGTGTCATCCAATATCCATTCTTTCCTCCTTGGCTCTCTGTAGCTCACTATCTCTTCACACGTGTCATGAAAGAGTTCCTTGACTGTGTTCTATTTGGTATTTACATCTTCATCTGGTTGTTCGGCAAGGGCTTCAAACCTGTTTTTCAAATGTATCTTAAATTCATTTTGCACTTCAAGTTTCCCAAATTTCCCGGAGTTGAAACGTTTCATTCGTACTGCTGCCTGTTTTACTGGTGCTGCCACCTTCAGTCTAACATCAGCAATCATAAGGTGATGGTCGCTGCCCACATCTGCTCCACGTTTATTCCTCACATCCAAGAGTGAATGTCTCCATCTTTTACTTATTGCCAAGTGATCAATTTGGTTTTCTGTGCGGAGATCAGGTGACACCCATGAGATCTTGTGGCAGTTCTTATGTGGAAACAATGATCCACCTATAACCAATCCAAAATTACTGCATAGGTCTATGAATCTCTGGCCATTATTATTTTCTTCTCCTATTCTGTGTCTACCCATGATGATTTCTCTTCCTTCATTTTCATTACCGGTTTTTGCATTTAGATCTCCCATCAATACCACAATGTCCTCCTTCTTTATCCCTGCCAGTGTTGATGTGATTCTATCATAAAACTCCTTCTCTTCCTCTTCTGCTACCTCTGTTGGCGCATAGCACTGTACTATGGTCACAGGTCTAACTTTGGTTCTTATTCATACAGTAATTATCCTGTGTGATACAAGGGTCCATTCCATTATGCTATTTTTTGCTTTCTTTGTGTGTAAGACACCCACTCCACTTGAATGCTGATCATTTTCTTCTCTTCCAGAGTAAATGAAGACACCCCCCTCTTCTGTCCTCACCTCTCTGTAGCCTGTACATCTTGTTTCACTCAATCCAAGTATCTCCAGTTTGTACCTTTTCATTTCTGCCATTACTTCTCTGTCTGCCAGTTTCATACATAGTTTTCACATTCCAGAATCTGATTTGTGTTCTGTATTTCATTGCAAAAGTCGTCTCCATAAAATCCGGCTGGCATAAATTTCGTCTGGTTTCTGTAATAAGTTTAATTCAGGTGTGTGAGTTATTAGCCCACAGCACCCTAAGTCCAGTGGAGGGGCTGCCTCCTGTCTGCACTAGACCGCAGGATTTTTCTGTAGGGGTTATCTCCCTTAGCCTTTAAAGATCCCTCTTTACCACAAGGCAGTGGTTTCTTTTTTATTTATCCCCAAGAAGAAGGTTTGCCTCATCCGCCAGCTTCGCCGTACAAAAGGACCTCTTCTCCGCCGTTGCTGCCATCGAGGTCTTCACCAGAGCCCCATTAGCCGTCACTTTTCAGGGTTCCTGTAGGGCCTTCACAGCTACCGTAGCGTAGCGGTCATGGGGCACACACAGTCCTCACTGTACATCACCCCTACAAGCAGTCCCCTACTTCATGCCGTTGCCCACCTCCCACGACGTGGATGAGGGGTTGGCCTTGTGGGAGGCTGCGTATGTCGGTGTGACATAAAATAATATTATTATTTGTATGTATCATAAATGAGAATGATTAGGTACATTTTCTTGTAACCATTTTTATGTTTTCTTAGTTTAAGTTTTTAAATTTAATGGTTAATAAGCATTGTAACTGTAGATATGTATGCCTTTTATCCTGACCTTTCTTCACCTAGACTGTGGTGCAATATATGTGATGAAATCCAAGAATTAAAAATCTTCCTATTTTTGATTTCTGAAAGTTGGCAGGTATGTACAGGCATATTGTTGCTATGAACACGACAAACCATTAAAATGTTGTCAACTTTCAAGCCCAGTGTATTAGGAAATAAGCATTTACCAGGAATATTTTCTTCCAGTCCACAGTTTAAGGATGTCACTTTTTTTTCTTAAAATTTTGCTAATCTCTGTTTTTTCAGCCACAAACCACACTGCCATATCTTGAACCCTAGTTTCTCTTTTTTGTAGACCTTGATGGCAATAATAATAATAATAATAATAATACTAATAATAATAATAATAATAATAATAATACTAATAATAATAATAATAATAATAATAATAATAATAATAATACTAATAATAATAATAATAATAATACTCAAAGGGTCTTTACTGGGTCCTTTCTCAAAGAACATGTACATTTACTGTAGACAATAACTTTGTTTACCATTGTATGTATTAAGCATTGTGTTTCTATGATGACATAAGATACGTGATGCACACTTCTCAAGACAACCACAAAGAATACTGTCTATTGTCTGCACTATTAAAAGGAAATACATTTGGTAACAATGTGAAACAATCCCTGTACCAAGAAAACTGGAATTTTCTGCTACATTACTGTCAACATATCAATGTCTTACGTTTTGTTTGTATCTTTTGTCTTAAAATTTTTCCTCGAACATCCAAGAGGAAAATGGTTCAGCTTTTAATAAGTTCAAAACATTTGACAAGTTTCTACTGGGGCCAGTTTGTCATTTCAGGCCACACATTTTGAATTATTTCTTATTTTTCAACTAACTGAAGCCTCTAACTACAGTAACTGTTGTACTGGTTTGTTTGTTTCCATTTAGTCTAAAATGATGTCTGTAATGTTTGGCGTGTGCACCACACCAAAGAGTATGATGTAGGCACCACACTGAGTCATGCCTCCGAAAGGGCGATGCGAAGGTCTTCGAGGGTCCTTGGTGGGGGAGGGGCCTTGGTGGGGGTGACGGGATGCAATTCGCCTCTCCAATGCATCCCAGGCATGTTCTATAGTATTCAGATCCGCAGACCTCGCTGGCCAGTCCATGCGATGAGTGTCTTCCCCAGCCAGAAATTCATCCACCAGAGCAGCGCGGTGCGGTCGGGCATTATCGTCCATTAAGAGGAAGTCTGGGCCAACTGCACCTCTGAAGAGTCAAACATGTGGTCTCAGTACCTCATCCCCGTATCTCCGAGCGTTAACAGTGTTCCTCGGACCACGCATGAAGATGTGCAGCTCCGTACGGCCATTCAACATGTTGCCACCCCACACTATGACACCACCACCACCATAATAGTTCCGTTCCACGATGTTTCTGTGGTTGTATCGGCTACCCGGTTCTCTCCAGACTAATGTGCGACGGGAATCGTTCTGCAAAATGAAGCGAGATTAACCTGTGAAGAACTCATGCCTCCATTCATTCATGGTCCAGTTTCGATGTTGACGGCTCTACAGTAAACGGGCCCGTCTCTGTGCCGGAGTGAAAGGACGCACACTGCTGGACATCGGGCAAACAGCCCTGCTGTTCTGAGCCTCCGGTACACAGTTTGCCGGGAAACGGCAACCCCTGAGACGGCTGCAAACTCCGCCGACAATTATGTTGCAGGTGCACTCCGATTTCGTTGGGCGGTTAAGGCCAGACATTGGTCCTGCTGTGGGGACCCTTGGTCGACCTGGTACTGGCCAAGTTATTATCCTCATGATTTTTTCCGTATTGAAAGTTACTCATATAAGAAATAACAAAGGTGTTTTTAATGTTCCACCTTTTCAATACAACACACTGTTCTATGGTTACATTAATAAAACAGCTATATACATAGATTAATGGTACATGTTTTTCCCTTACCGTACTAGAGGACATCCTCAGCCTTTTGTCAAACCTAAAATGCTAAACTTGAATATACAATAAAAATGTGAGAAAAGACAATTAACATTGTAAGGCTCAAATTAGAATACAAAGTAATTTGTCATGTGGACAATATTAAATTAAAACATGTGGTGATAAAATGGATTAAAAATCAAAGTCATTCTAAAACTATGCTTCTGAGGCTAAAACTTGATCTTCGTCTTTCCATGACATATGGTACTTGCATATTTTCGAGCATGTAGTTCCAAAATAGTCACCAAGGAATCCTGCCCATAGTTAAAATTTGTGTCCAAATTGAATAAAAATGAGCATCTGTACAAAATATAATTTTGTGCGAGTCGTGAAATCTGTATTTCGAGCGTCGTAAATAATAATAATGGTTGAGAATTCAAAGTTTGTCATTAGAGACATATAAAATAAGACATTAGCTGAAGTTGTTGTTAAAAATTACCTAAAAGGTGAAATGTAGATGACGACGTAGTTGTATTCAACTTAAGGCCCTTCGTAGAGAAAACTTGTTAGTTGAATGGGACGTCGTTTCTCGGAAATGAAACGGAAAGAAATTGTAAACTCCTGGAAAAGTTAAATGGTCCTCCATTTTAACTGGCATAGAACAATCTACTAATCGACTAATTAATAAAATTAAGAATAGGATGTCCACAAATCTAGTGCCAGACAAAATTTAAAAAACTAATTATGCCACTTTCACTTACAGCTATCCACCGGATCGCAAATGTATTTGAGATGCATAATTCCAATTTAGCTTTTTGAACAACACAAACCAGACCTTATTTTATAATCATAAAAGTCAATTCACTAACTGATATTCGGGATCTGGAGCGTACAGATTGACATACTCACAATGTAGATTTTCATATGTCGGACAGACCGGACGGACCTTTTTTTTACGAGATATATGGAGCATTTCAACGCGGAGAAGCATAATAAGTACTCAGCAATGAGTATACATATGAGGAAGACAGGACAACGGTTCACTTTGATAGAGAAGGACTTAACAATAATTAAGAACATGAGAAAAGGTAAACTATTAAATGAACTAGAAACTTTATGTATTTTCTTGGATCAGATTTATAACAAAGATAAGAATCTTAATGATGTCACGGACATAGAAAGCTCATTACATGAAGTGACACCCGATTTGTTGAATATGGTTAGAACAAGTAAAGATAAATCCCCTCATATATTCAATTCTATAGGTTTAAAGACCACATCCAGGTCTCCAAAATGGCAGACCCGCTCCGGCCAATCAGAGGGGCTCCCCTCCTTTAACAGCTCTGATGCATAAAGCTCCA
This sequence comes from Anabrus simplex, assembly GCF_040414725.1. NCBI lineage: Eukaryota > Metazoa > Arthropoda > Insecta > Orthoptera > Tettigoniidae > Anabrus > Anabrus simplex. The sequence goes on from NC_090266.1 coordinate 59,736,079, forward strand.
CCTACCTCCTCTTCCCCCCATGCGTTCCCTCACCCCTCTCCCTACAAGTTTCACACCGCCTCTGCCATGTAGATATAACACTAGAAGCAGGACCAACAGACAAGCTAGCACAGCTATAACGGGAGGACGTATATAACATCTACACATACCGGTACACGTAAGTAATTGTTCAAATGGAGGACCGTTTAACGTTTCCAGGAGTTTAAAATTTCTTTCATTTTCATTTCAGAGAAACGACGTCCCATTGAACTAACAAATATTCTCTACGAAGGGCATTATGTCTAATGCATAGGATGTCCAATGATAGGATAGGAATGGTAGGAGGGGGAGTATTCATCCTGATGAAAGAAGAATTTGTAAGCTACGAAAAAGTGAAGGATAAAAAACATGAAATTCTGGTTGTAAGATAATAGGCAACTTGATGTCTTTGGAGTGTACAGACCAGGAAAGGGTAGCACTGACGCTGATTCAGAATTATTTGATAAGATAATCAGCTATGTTGGAAATGATATGGAAAGGAATATGATAGTAACAGGTGATGCCAATTGGGAAGGTAATGCGAACGACAGGAAGCATGAACAACAATGGCAAATCTATATATATAAAATAACTTGTCTTGACTGAGTGACTGACTGACTGATTCATCATCGCCGAGCCAAAACTACTGGACATAAAGAAATCAAATTTTGGGGATACATTCATATTAAGATGTAGGTGCTCGCTAAGAGAGGATTTTTGGATATTCTGTCGCTAAAGGGGTAAAAAGGGGGGTGAAATTTTAAAATGAGTCTATCTATATCTCATAACTTTAAATGTTTACAGATGTAAAAATTGGTATTTAGAATCTTCTTTAAAAATAAGGAAACACACTTTTGTTTTTGGAAAATCCGATGAGAGGGGTGAAAAAGGGTGTAAAGGGGTTGAATGCCTTTAATCAGGATACCGGTACTTATATCTCAGAAACTGAAGATATTATAGACCTGAAAATTGGTACTTTTAATACCCTTTAAAATAAAGAAACATGTATTTTTTTGGAAAATCCAATTAATGGGGGGGGGGGTGAATTTTAAAAGTGAGTGTATATATATCTCAAAACTTTTAAAGTGTACAGATGTAAAAATTGGTATTTAGAATCCCCTTTAAAAATAAACACATTTTTTAATTTTCGGAAAATCCCAATAGGAGGGGTGAAAAGGGGGTTGAATGCCTTAAATGAGCATACTTATATCTCAGAAACTGAAGATATTACACACCTGAAAATTGGTATTTGGGATCTCCTTTTAAAATAAAGAAACATGTATTTTTTGTTTTTGGAAAATCCAATTAAAGGGGGGGGGGGTGAATTTTTAAAATGAATGTACCTATATCTCAAAACTTTAAAAAAGTGTACAGATGTAAAACTTGGTATTTAGAATCTCCTTTAAAATGAAGAAACGCGTACTTTTTGTTTTTGGATAATCCCAATAGGAGGGGTGAAAAGTGTGAAAAAGGTGTTGAATGCCGTTATTGAGGATACTTATATCTCAGAAACTGAAGATATTACAAACCTGAAAATCGGTATTTGGGATCTCCTTTTATAATAAAGGAACACATATTTTTCGTTTTTGGAAAATCCTATTAAAGGGGGGTGAATTTTTAAAATGAGTGTATCTATACCTCAAAACTTAAAAGTTTACAGATGTAAAAATTGGTACATAGAATCTCCTTTCAAAATAACGAAATACGTATTTTTTGTTTTCGGAAAATTCCAATAGGAGGGGTGAAAATGGGTTGAATGCTCTTAATGATGATATTTATATCTCAGGAACTGAAGATATTACAGACATAAAAAATGTATTTGGGATCCCCTTTAAAAATATAGAAAGACGTATTTCTTTGGAAAATCCAATTAATGGGTGTTAAACAGGAGTGACTAATTGGGGTGAATTTTTAGAAAGACTATATCTACAGTATATCTCAAAAGACATAAAATGTTACAGACGTAAAAATTAGTATTTGAAATCTCCTGTAAAAATAAGGAAACATAATGATTTGTTTTTGGAAACTCCACTTAAGGGAACTAAAATGGGGTGAAATTTTAAAATGAGCATTTCTGCAGTATATCTCAAAAAACTTAACATGTTACAGAAGTGAAAACTGGTATTTTTATCTCTATTAAACATGAAGAAACATGTATTTTTTGTTTTCGGAAAAACCACTTGGGTGTGTGTGTGTGGGGGGGGGTAAATGTGACTGAAAATGGGGTTGAATTCTTTTAATTACGATACTGATATCTCAAAAACGTGAGATGTTACAGACGTTAAATTTGGTATTTGGAATCTTCCTTAAAAATAAAGAAATTACGTATTGTTTTGGAAATCCGCTTAAGGGGTGGGAATTGAAAAATTAGTTGAATTGTTTGTATGAAGATACTTTTATCTCAACCATATGACAAGAACACATAAAACACAAATTGTTTGCCACGTCCAGGGCATAAGTTTCACTTTGTAAAAAGAAACACCACGTCCAGGGTGTTGTGATTGTCCATTACTTGATAGAACTGTTAACCTAGCTATCGAGCCCCAACGTGTAGGGTGCCACGTATATTACCCTTCTCTCTGTACCAGTAAAAGAGCCCGACTTTAAGATTTATTTTCAACTTAAGCATGGAATAGTTCTCAGGGCTAAACTGGATGAATATTAGCTAGGGCTTGGTACAGGAGGCAGGGTCCTATCTACAAGAAAAGTTTGAATCTGATTTGATAAGAGTTTATTCATGTAATGCATATTAAATTGCACATCACCTCATGGTAGATAGGGGTTGTCTTCCACATTGTCCTTTAAATGGCCCGGGTCTCCAGCTCACCAGGCCGCACCGGCTGGAACACGTTCCAGAAGATGCCCAAGTACTCCGTCAAGATGCGGACGGACCATCCAGGTTGGTTGCATGGAATACGCCTCAAATTCCCGATGCTCGGGATGACCTCCGATGGTTCCTGACGATGTTGCAGGTAATCACATTACCCAAGTACAATGAGGTTGATAGAATCATTGCCCACAAAACTCCGAAAATTTGTTCTTCGTCACTCTCAGAATTTATAAGTCAAAGCTCATGAAAACCTTGAATAAATAGTTTTCTCACCACTAGTAAAATCACTAGTCAATGTTCATAAAGACTTTCAAGAATTCACTCTTTAACACCCATGGAAATGACAAGTCCATGTTCATGAAGACTTTCAATAATGTTATAGTTCATCAATGGCAAAAATCACAAGTCTATGCTCATGAAAACTTCGAATAAATTTAGAGTTCATCACTCGTGAATATTACAAGTCTTTGAATAATCACTGGCGAAAAGTTAGAGTCCAACACTGGTAAATATTACAAGTCTTTGAAAAATCACTGGTGAAAATTTAGAGTCCATCACTGGTAAATATTACAAGTCCCATTTATAAAGACTTACAAGAATTCAGAGTTCCTCAACACTCGTAAATAAAGACTTCGAGGAAATTCAGAGTTCCTCAGTGAGACTATAACCACACGACGATAGCCTCCGACGATTATGACAGCGAATAGAGCCACGCTGACTACTCGACTGTGACTGACTGACTGACTGAGATATCAGGCTATATTGAGCCCTCCTTATATTCGGTTTGGGGACATCTACGTCACATATGCCGTGAAGCTGGTTATCTCCTGAATCCCTCGACGGATTTTCTTGAAATCCGTTTATGTGATTCTCTTTAAAATGACATGTTGCTCATGTCGCTACCATAATTATTATACATACATACATTATCATTATAGACTGTTATGCCTTTCAGTGTTCAGTCTGCAAGCCTCTGAGAATTTAGTAAACGTCGCCACAATCCTCGATTTGCAACTAGTGTTGTGGCCTCATTTAGTTCTATACCTCTTATCTTTAAATCGTTAGAAACCGAGTCTAACCATCGTGTCTTGGTCTCCCTCTACTTCTCTTACCCTCCATAACAGAGTCCATTATTCTCCTAGGTAACCTATCCTCCTCCATTCGCCTCACATGACCCCACCACCGAAGCCGGTTTATGCGTACAGCTTCATCCATCGAGTTCATTCCTAAATTAGACTTTATCTGCTGATTCCGAGTACCCTCCTGCCCTCGAGACATCGTCTCAGCAACGACGCGGGCATTCCGAGGTGCCTGCATTTAGAAACCAGTAACGGTGAAGATGATGATAATTATTATAGGAGTTTTAATTTTTTTTCTCCGTCGAATGTTCGGGAAGGTGTGACGCTTGAATCTAGAACATACGAGTTCAGGCCAGCTGCACGTGGCATTACAGGCGGGTGATCTAACTAGCCCCTGGAGCTACATCACACATACAGCTGTCCTCAGCTTGCTCGCTCGTCCGCTGAATGTAAACAAACCAGGCTTGCACGGAGTAATACGCGTGATATGCATTTACAGGTCGTAACCGGTACAGTATGAACGCTGGAAAATGGTAAATAAAAATGTAAACAGACTCTGGGATGGGTTTAAAGCAATTTAATGCTAACACAAAGTATGGAAGTTCTGTGTCCCATGATTTATGATCATGGGAATGAAAAATGGATAGACAAGATTTCAAATTACGGTGGTAGCGTTCGACAATATTAGCTTGAGGATTGTAGGGAGAAGTACAGATCTTCTTAATACCCAAACAAAAACAAAAATTATAAAAAACCTTGGAAGTAAAAATCGATGCATTATCAGAAACAAGAATCTTCGGAATACCAGTAATGGGGAAATTTTGATTAGATAACAGATTTATAATAATTTGTGAGGAAATGTTACGCAAAGAGCGAACAATAAGAAATTTAGAGAAGCCATCCGGTAAAGTAAAAATATAGGTGTTAGATTTAGAAGATTTCGCAAGTGGGCCGACGATATCAATGTAAAATTTTTCGGAAGGATAAGTGGCAGGAGACGCAGCATAAGTACCATATGGAAGATGATTTAAGGGCTTATGTTTCTGACATAACTCACAGGAACGAACCCAGGAGAAAACATCTTTACGCATTTGAGGCCAGAAAAATTGAGAGGAAAGGCGGGCGTAGGTCTTAGCTCTACCGAAATGCCCTCCAACAGGGAAATCATGAAAATATCGAAAAACCATTGATCGTAAAGTAGAAGGAAGGACAAGACGAGGAGTAGCCTTAGGAGTAAGTAGGAAAATAATTAATTGATTTTGGAGACGGAAAGGACCAGAATAATCAGGAGAGGAGAGATCGCGAGCAAGTTTTTGACAGTACGAGTCAAGTTCTTGGTGTTGTAAGCAAGACCGAAAAGAGAGAGGAAAATTAGTGAGAGAAGATATAGGGGTAATGGAATTAATAGGAAGAAATTATATTTCAGAATCGTGAGATTGATGGTCTTCAAACAGACGGGAGCAAGCATCAGCAACAGAATTATTAGAGCCAGAAATAAACTTGAGAGAAAACTTAAATCGAGATAATCGGAGCAACAAACGACCAGTGAGACCAATTCGAGGTGCATTATGAAGAAGCCAAGAAAGGGCTTGATTGTCGGTACTAACAATAAATTCACGGTGATCAAGATAGTCGGCAAAGTGCTCAATGGAAAGAATGAGGGCAAGTGCTTCTTTTTGATAAGTGAAATATTTGCGTTCAACAGGTGACAATATGCGGCTGAAATATGCGACGGGGAAAGTCTGGCCATCAAAGGTTTGTTGCAAAACAGCACCGATAGCTACATTGAAATCCGGAATTTGCAAAAGAGGAGCGTGAGACAATTTTGATTTCAAAAGATCGAATGCAGTTTGTTGAGGGGAAGACCAATGAAATTTAACACCTTTTCTCTTAAGAAGATTTAAGGGTTCACAAATGGATGAAAAGTTAGGAATGTACTTGGCATAAAACCAACCATCCCCAGAAAAGGACGTAAATGTTTTAAATTCGTGGGAGGTGGTACTTTATGGATGGTGGAGAATCTATCGGTATCAACCGCGATACCTTGGGAACTCAATATGTGTCCAAGAAATTTAATGGAAGTTTGAGCAATCAAAACCTTCGAAGGGTTAACAGTTAGGCCGACCTTGCGAAGACGAGTGAGAACTTCATGAACGTGGGACAAATGAGATTGGGAATCAGGGGAATAAATCAAAATGTCATCAATGAAGGTAAACAAATATTTATACTTAATGTCTGAAAACAAGGAATCAATAAAACGTTGCATTATCTGGGAACCAAGATTTAATCCAAAAGGAACTTCTTTAAACTGGTATAGGCCATTTGGAGTAATAAAGGTAGTATAACGAGAACTGATTTCGTCCAAAGGAAGTTGATTGTAAGCGGAATTAAGATCCAAAATAGTAAAATATTTTGAACCGGAAAAGTGTTGAAAAGCAGATTGTAATTTAGGCATAGGGTAAGCGTCATATAATAACTTATCATTGAGCTTCCTATAATCCACAATAAATCTCGCGGAGCCATCAGGCTTATCGACAACAAAGGCAGGTGAAGCGTAATTGGAGGACGAGGGTATGATAGTATTATCTTTCAACATTTTACCAATTAATTGGTTCAAGACCTTCATCCTAGGGGGGGCTTAGAAAATAAGGTGAGGGACGGACAGGATTAGAGTCAGTAAGATCAATATGTGCAGAGAAATTTTTAACAATACCCAAGGTCGGGGTAATGACATCAGAGAATTCAGTAAGTAAGGCTTGAACGTGATGGGAATGAAGAGAATTGATATTAGGATAAAAGGAACGTAAAGAATGAGGATAATCGAGAGTGTCCATCAACGGGACAGACTGCGAGGAAAAGTGAAAAAAAACCTAGAATGTGAATAGTCAAGAACAAGACCAGTTTGAGAAAAAAATCATAACCTAAAATAATAGGGGTGGATATATCCTTTACAACGAGAAAAGTGAAAGGCGAAGATTGCATTTTGATATGCAAAGAGATGGTACCAAAAACGTGCAAGGGTTGATTTGAAGCAGAAAAACATTGAGTAGAAGATGGAAGATACTGTAAGTGAAGAACAATTGATTTTAAAGATTCATAAAACTGGAAACTAGTAAGAGAAATTGCAGCTCCCGAGTCAGTAAGGCGACAGACGGTAGATTGTTTACGGTTACAAGAACATGGGAGGTACGGGGTAAAATGAGGCACAATCAGTCAAGAATTCGGAAGAAGGTGTTGAGAAGTACGGTTGAGTTACCTGACAAACAGAAGGCAGGTTTTCCCCAAATAGAAGTCTACTGCCTAATGACGCGGGTGAAAGGCATTTCCCAAAGGCTGAGTGTTACAGTATTTGGCAATGTGACCAGGTAGTCTGCAACGAAAACAAATTACAGGAGTACGAACAGCAGGAACGGAGGCGGGAGGCAATGATAGATATGACGAGGTAGAGGGAATGACTGGTGGGAGAACAGATGCATAATATGAACGGTCACCTAAGGAATTAATAGTATGTTGATGAGCTAAATTATATAGTTGAAAAAGAGAGACAGGAGGAGTAAGTGCATTAAATAGCATACGAAATGATGGAACGGCATAGAATTGTATCATTGAAATCAATGCGGAAGTATTATAGGGAATGTTAAGAATATCACTATAGGTGTTGGGAATGCACGTCGAAAACGATAAAACACGGGTACAATTCCACAATAATCGAACACATTTATTTTAATACACATATATACATGGAAGCCATCTTGCGAACAACAAAAATGATACCAAACTAAAACTTGAAGTGTCTTTCTTTGCTTATTTCAAAGCTCTCGTAAACAAATCTCAGGAGTAACAAGAATCAAAGAGGTTACACTAACTGATCTCACACAACATCCTCCCACCTAAGTCAAATGAATGTTAACATGAATTGACTTACACTCTTTATGCACAAATTGCCACTTTCATAAAATAGTCCTGAAACAAATTACAAAATGATAAAATTCAATAATATAAACACAAATAAATATGTTAATTGACACATATCACAAATTTAACTTTTCTGGCTTGTGAATCAATCGTCCTAGACGAGTTATTTTCACTGTCTGCTTTGAAACTTGAGGACCATCTTCAGCAGGAGTAGAAGAGTCACATGCTCCGGCTTCGTGATTATCCTTTATATTTTCCTCACTTGGAACAAAGTCTTTCCTTAGGTGGTTTCGGATTTCCTGGGTATCCTCAGGTGGTTGAAACTCGAGTTCTAGTGGGTATATTCTTTGAACTGGCCTTATAAGCTCGCCTGAAGCAGTGACGACATGAACTACTCTAACATTGCCATCCTTTCCCTTAACAAGCTCGACAACTCGTCCCAATGGCCAATCCATTCTTCTAGTGTCATCATTGCCAACCAAAACAATTTCTCCCAGTTTGAGATCATGTGGCTTATCCTTGCTGGCGAATAACTTCAACTGACCTAAATACTCAGTACGAAATCTTTCTCTAAGATTCTTTTTCAACTGAAGGCGATACTGCAGTCTTTTCCGAAGATCAGTTGCTTCGAACAGGTCATACTCAGGTACTCCTACTTCTTCTATGTCGTGTAGAAACATGTTTGGAGTTAGAGCAGCCAGATCTGATGGGTTGTCAGACAAATAGGTTAATGGCCGAGAACTTATGACGGTTTCGCAGTCACAGAGGATAGTCTGCATCTCTTCATAGTTGACAGATGATCGACCAAGCACTCGACGGAGAAGAGTTTTGAGCATTCCTACTAGTCGTTCCCACCAACCTCCCCACCATGGCGAAGCTGGAGGATTAAAACGCCAATCTATCTTCCGCGCTGAACTGTATTGTGAGATTGCATTCCAGTCTAGTTTGTGACAGGAGTTCTTAAACCCAACAAAATTTGTTCCCTGGTCACTGTAGACAATGGCAGGTCTTCCTTGTTTGCTGCAGAAACGTCTCAAAGCTTGTAGAAAGCTATCTGTTGATAACGAAGATACCAGTTCCAATCGAACTGCACGGTAAAGTCCACAAGTGAATAAGCAAACCCATGCCTTCTTCGAGGTTCCATCATCGGTTTTGATGTAGAGAGGACCAGCAAAATCAACTCCAGTAACTTCAAAAATTCTTGCGTCACGCACTCTACTCTCAGGTAAAGGTGAAGGATGAGCTGCCAACGTCTTTGAACTATGACGTTTACAAATCATGCAGGAGTTAATAACAGCTCTAATTGTTTGTCTACCTCCTAGAATCCAATACTGTTGCCTCAGAATTGACAAAAGCATCTGCGTACCAGCATGACAGTTGCTAAGATGGGCGTCCATAATCAGTCGCTGAACGACTGGGTGATCAGCCTTTGGGAGCACAATGGGATGACAAAAGTCCCTGACATCATCCCGGTTTGATACCTTGGTCATCAAACGAATCAATCCCTGTTCGTCAACAAACGGAAGTAAGCTCTTTAGTTTGGAATTGAAAACATCTATGAACACTTCCTCCTGCACCCACCGTAAAATCTTCCTTTCTGCCGTGACAAATTCCTCACTTGTCAGGTCACAATGTATGCGTTGAGCTTTGCTGATGCGACAGTTGGTCAGAAAGCGGAACATCCAGCCTACCATCCTTACAATTTTCTTGTACTGAGAAAAGTGTCGGTAATACCAATCTTTACCGATGTCTTCTGAATTACTTGCTATCAATGAAACGACATTCTTCCTTCTCTCCGAATTTATCTCTTCCTCATTATAAGAAAAGTCAGTTTGTGGCCAGCAGTCTGGATTTTCTCTCAACCAACCAGGGCCTTCCCACCAACGGCATTGTATCAACTTCTTCACAGAAAGCTTTGAAATAAGCAGAGAAAGACACTTCAAGTTTTAGTTTAGTATCATTTTTGTTGTTCGCAAGATGGCTTCCATGTATATATGTATATTAAAATAAATGTGTTCGATTATTGTGGAATTGTACCCGTGTTTTATCGTTTTCGAAGTGCATTCCCAACATTTTTCGACCGTGACAGGACATTAGACAGTTATATAATCGTATAAACAGTTTCATACGTAGTATTTCAAGCATGGAAGTGAATATAGCTGTGACAAAGAAATCAAGAGCGGTATTACGGCGATCAATAACCAAGATCTACAATGAGCTCGACGCGTTACTACAGATGCCGGAGAAAGATACGGAAAGTATTAGTGCACATATGGATCTATTAGAAACAAAATTTCATGAATTAACAGGTATGGATACTCTTATCTTCACTAATATGATTGAGAACGTGGAGGTTAGGGATGACGAGTTAGACAAAGAAATCAGTATGGCTGACGAGTATAAGTTCAGATTTTATAAGGTTAAGACTGTTGTTACGAAATTATTAAATGAAGACCGGAACTCAGAAGCTACTGCAGTATCAGTTAATTCTAACTCGTCACTCCAAGTTAAGCGTTCATACAAACTGCCTTTGTTGGAATTGAAAAAGTTCGGAGGTGAACTAAAAGATTGGCTTCCTTTCTGGTCACAATTTAAGAAAATTGATGAGGACCCTCTTTTAGACCCTAGTGATAAATTCCAATACCTCATACAGGCCACCACTTCTGGATCCAGAGCAAGAGATTTAGTTGAGAGCTTTCCTGCTACCGGAGAAAATTACTGTAAAGCAATATGAAGTCTCAAAGCACGCTATGGGAAGGATGATTTGCTGGTAGAAGTGTACATTAGGGAGTTGTTAAGTTTAATCTTACAGAATGCTGTGAGTCCTAATAAGGTGTGTTTATCATCCCTCTATGATAAGCTTCAGAGCCACATAGGAGCCCTAGGAACCTTAGGTGTCACAACGGATAAGTGTAATTCCATGCTTTTACCACTAGTAGAGTCATGTTTGCCTGAGGACATTCTAAGAACTTGGGAGAGAACTTCTTCAATCGCGCTCATTGGCCAGTCTTCTTTAAATTCAGCTGTTGAACCAGGGGGGGGGGCTAGTGTCGGTGACCAGAGTGTGAATTCCAAGAATCGTTTAGACAGTTTGATGCAATTTCTTAGATGTGAAGTAGAACAGGAACAGAAGATTACTTTGGCTATGTCAGGGTTTGGTGTTTTGTCTTCGGTAGCTGTCAAGGGAGGTCCAAAGAAGAAGGAAAAGAGCTTGAATTACACCACTAATCCGAATGAGAACATTCCCACAGCAGCAGGTCTCCTTACTGCATCTGGTAGAGAAACAGCAGGGTGTGTCTTTTGTTCGTCTAATCACAAGTCTCAAGACTGTATTAAGGCCCAGAAGATGACTTTGCAAGAACGTCGTCTTGCACTTGAGACTAAAAGATGCTGTTTTTCTTGTCTCAAGGTCGCACATCCAGCGAAGAAATGTAGAAATAGGCCTAGGTGCATCTTTTGTAGTCGAGGACACTTTGTGGTTATGTGTGATAAGTTGCCACAAACCCAGGTAGACTCAGCCGTAGAGAGACCGAACTCAACAGGAGACAAGATGGCTTCTAGTGCGCAAGTCCAGAAAGATGAAGCTTTAGCTAGTTTGTCGAACCATTGTGGGGTGCTGATGCAAACACTAGTTGTCAAGGTTCGGGGCCAAGGAGTTGAGCGGACTGTAAGAGCATTAATTGATTCAGCATCACAACGTTCCTACATTTTGAAGAGTACTGCCACGGAAATGGGATATCAAACTGGCAGACAGGAAAATATCCAACACTCGCTATTTGGAGGTACAACCACTGGAGTATACCATCATTGTGTGTACACTATTTATCTCTCTAGTCTGGATGGTAGCTACAACTGTCACTTTGAAGCATTAGACCAAAAAAGAATTTGTGGTGCCATACCTTCAGTACAGCAAGGTCCTTGGATTGAAGAACTAAGTAGTCAGAACATTGTTTTGAGTGACATCGAATCTTATGGACCAATAGAAATATTAATTGGAGCTGATGTTGCAGGCAAATTGTTTACAGGAGGCTAAGTAGTCAGAACATTGTTTTGAGTGACATCGAATCTTATGGACCAATAGAAATATTAATTGGAGCTGATGTTGCAGGCAAATTGTTTACAGGAGGCCACAAGATACTAAGTACTGGACTAGTGGCCATGGAAACTCGTTTGGGATGGATTTTAATGGGCAAAGTACCTTCAGAACATAGGAATGAGGAAAGTATGGCTATGGTGGTGACTGTTATGCTAACAAGAGAAGCCACCATAACAGATTTGTGGACTCTAGACGCTTTAGGGATTAGTGATCCGCCTGAGAAATGCAGCAGATCTGAGATTGAGTCTACTACACAGCAACATTTCCTTGATACAGTATCAGTCAATGAAGAAGAGCGTTTTGAAGTTCACCTCCCATGGGTTGAGAACCATCCTCCACTGCCTGATAATTACCAATTATCACTGAAGAGACTGATGTCTACTGTTAAGAGATTGAAGACTGAAGGTTACTATGATGCTTATCAGGAAGTACTAGATGATTGGCTGAGGGAAGGGGTGATAGAAGAAGTGCCTCCTCAGGAAATGGATGTTCATTGCCACTATTTGCCTCATCGTCACGTTGTGAAACCTGGATCAACAACACCAGTGCGCCCCGTGTTCGATGCCTCGTCTAAAGAAGATAAACAGCCCAGCCTCAATCAATGTCTTGAGAAAGGCCCTAATTTAATTGAGAAAATACCTTCCGTGTTGGCTCGTTTCCGACTGAAGAAGGTGGGAGTTGTTGGAGACATAAGAAGAGCTTTTCTCCAGATCAGAATTCGTGAGAGAGACAGAAATTTTTTGAGATTCTTGTGGTCAGACAGAAATGGAAGTCTCAAGACATACAGACATTGTCGTGTTGCATTTGGAGTCTCTCCAAGTCCTTTTCTATTAGAATCATGCATCAAACTTCACCTTGAAAATACATTAGTACTGTTTGAGGAAGGGAAGTCACCATGGCCCAAGTCATTTGTGGAACTTCTTACCCATAGCTTCTATGTTGATAATTGCCTTGCCAGTTTGGACGATGAAGAACAAGCTAAACAGTTTATTGATGTAGCTTCAGGTGTCATGAGGGAACGGCAATTTTGTCTTCGAGGGTGGGAGTTGACCGGAAGTAATGATGTTTCCGGACCTACCAATGTGTTAGGACTCCTATGGAACAAGTCCGACGATTCCCTAGCAATCAACATAGATAACCTTCTTTCGATTAGCTTCGAGAAAATAACAAAGAACGTTATTTTGAGTGCTGCCCTTAGAATTTTTGATCCGGTGGGTGTCACATGTAGTGTAGCATTAATACCAAAATTGTTGCTTCAACAGACTCGGAGAGAAGGTTTGACATGGGATGAAGAAGTCAATGAAGAGATCAAAATGAAATTCTTGAGTTGGCTTGAAGAAGTTCCTCTTTTAGCTCAAGTCAAGATTCCTCGTTGGTTGTCTAACTGCAACAGCCCAGACGACTCCTGGACACTTCACATTTTTTTAGATGCCTGTCAGACATCATATGCAGCAGCTGTATTCCTGCGTGTTGAGCAAGGGGGTGAAGTGAGTGTTCACTTCGTGGCTGCCAAGTCAAGAGTTTCACCAACTGGAAAATCAGGCAAGGGATTGACCATTCCCAGGTTAGAACTTTTAGCAGCTTCAATAGCAACGAGATTATATGCATCGATTGTAAAGGATTATTGTATTCCCAACAATAGGTGATGATTGAGTCTAGGTAATCATGAGCTGGTTCATTGGGCAGCTGATGACGTCGAATGAATTCAATGCTTAACTTATGTCGAACTTCAAGGGGTAAAAAATAGTTATGTATGGCATGCCTCAATTCGTACCAATTTGAAAAATTGGACATGTTATCTTACCAAAAGGTAGGAAAAAACCCGTAGTCTTTGTAGATAGAAGGCCGATTAATTGCGGAAAGGAAGCGACCTTTATATTTAAAAATTTACGAACCGAAAAAAGCCAGATAGTTAGGCTACGAGGGTCTGTCGCTTGTAATTGAGGAACTTGAAGTAGTGATTGTTTGATAATCTGAATATTAAGTGAGCTGTCAACCGGAGCATTTTGAGGTACGGGAGGAGCAGAATAAGCAGGTGGAGAGGGAGCCATAGGGTGCTGTTGGAAAGAAGGTTTCACATCTTTGGATAAGAAGTCAGATGTATAATTGGTAGATGAGGGGTATATGGAGGGGGAAGAAGAGGAAATTAAGTCCTGAACAGGGGGATTAAGTAAAGATAAATTATGGGGTAATGGGGAAGATAATAGAATAGTATCTTCTCCTAACGGGAAATTGTCAGAGAAACACGCCATTATAAAGAAAACAGGAACCAAAGAGAGAGAGAAGTGAGTATACTAGGACAAAAGATATTCTGCTACCATTTGTTACGTAAATGTACATTTACTTCATATATAATATATTTTGAGGAAAATGATAAAACCTCAATAACCAAAATGCTGATTTTCAGAAAGTCCAGGCAATTTGTTAGTGATTATATATACCAGGCCAAGCAGAGTGCAGCGAGGCGATTCGTAGGAAAAATTACGCCAGCCAAGTCATACCGAAAGGGCGTACAACTCCCCTAACTTAAGCGATTAAGCAACACCAAGCAATTAGAATAAGTATCCAAGGCGTCAGCAGAGCAACGCAGAGATCGTTTACTGGGCCTTTTTCCCAAGAGGTATTGCGTGGTAGGTGCATATAAAACCAGAAAAGAGGGGTGGATACAAAAAGTAATGACATCCCAAACAAATAAGTTTTAAATAACAGGTTGTATTGTAAGAGCATCAAATGTTAACATCTTTACAAAAAAAATCTTTGGTATATTCATATGAAAGTAAAGATGGCAGGGATAAACAATCAAGGTACAAATCATAACATTGAAGTTCAGAAAGGCAAAGGTTGGGAGAGATTGAATGAAAATTCTAAAATACAGGGTGGAAATACCTAGAAATTTTATAACAACGAGAATGTAACAATCACAAGAAGTAGAAAGGAATGTCTGCAAAAACCACAAGGTGGATATGTAGAAAGAAGTTTTAATTACTGCATTGATGGGTTGAAAGTTCCTTTTGGGGATCATTGTAAGTACCTAGGTGTTAATATAAGAAAAGACCTTCATTGGAGTAATCACATAAATATGATTGTTAATAAAGGGTACAGATCTCTGTACATGGTTATGAGGGTGTTTAGGGGTTGTAGTAAGGATGTAAAGGAGAGGACATATAAGTCTCTGGTAAGACCCCAACTAGAGTATGGTTCCAGTGTATGGGACCCTCACCAGTAATACTTGATTCAAGAACTGGAAAAAATCCAAAGAAACGCAGCTCAATTTGTTCTGGGTGATTTTCGACAAAATAGTAGCGTTACATTTTTTTTTTGCAAAATTTGGGTTCGGAAGACTTGGGAGAAAGGAGACGAGCTGCTCGATTAAGTGCTATGTTCCGAGGTGTCAGTGGAGAGATGGCGTGGGAGGACATCAATAGACGAATAAGTTTGAGTGGTGGCTTTAAAGGTAGGAAAGATCACAATATGAAGTTAAAGTTGAAATTCAAGAGGACAAATTGGGGCAAATATTCGTTTATAGGAAGGGGAGTTAGGGATTGGAATAATTTACCAAGGGAAATGTTCAATCATTTTTCAATTCCTTTGCGATCATTTAAGAAATGGATAGGAAAACAACAGATAGGGAATCTGCCACCTGGGCGACTGCCCTAAATGCAGATCAGTAGTGATTGATTTAGAACTACGTCGTCATCTACATTTCACCTTTTAGATAATTTTCAATAACAACTTCAGCTAATGTCTTATTTTATATGTCTCTGATGACAAACTTTAAATTCTCAACCATTATTATTTACGGTGCTCCAAATACGGATTTCACGACTCACACAAAATTATATTTTGTACAGGTGCTCATTATTTTTTTCAATTTGGACGCAAATTTTAACTATGGGCAAGATTCTTGGATGACTCTATTGGAACTACTTGCTCGAAAATATGCAAGTACCACATGTCATGGAAAGATGATCAAGTTTTAGCCTCAGAAGCGTAATTTTAGACTGATGTTGATTTTTAATCCATTTTATTATCACAGTTTTAATTTAATATTTTCCACATGACAAATTACTTTTTATTTTAATTTGAGCCTTACAATGTTAATTGTCTTTTCTCACATTTTAATTGTATATTCAAGTTTAGCATTTTAGGTTTGACAAAAGGCTAAGGATGCCCTCTAGTAAGGACAAAACATGTACCATTAATCTATGTATATAGCTGTTTTATAAATGTAACCACAGAACAGTGTGTTGTATTGAAACGGTTGAACATTAAAAGTACCTTTGTTATTTCTTGTATGAATAAGTTTCAATATGGAAAAAATCATGAGGATAACAGCACTTGTATTACAATAGCCAACCAGGCGAGATATCGGATAAATTAGTTTGTCAATCTTAAAGTGAAGATTTGTAAGTTAGTTAAATTTCTCAATCGGTCACAAAGAAAGAATTTAAATAACTCTAGACAAAACGGAATCCAGATCAAGGTGAACGAAATATGGTTGAAAAATGAAATTAAAACAATGTACAAAAAGAAAACCCAGTTGAACTTGGAATTGTATAAGGTTCATTTAGCAGTAGCACAGGATCTGGCTCCTATAGAATGGTATTCAGTTCAGCTACATATACAATACAAATTAATGTACATACTTAATAAAAAGCAAACGACATTAGTTAAGAAACTGAAGCATCTAAAAGATTCACAAATAGTCTTTTAAATAAAACACAGACAAATATAAGAATGGTTTAACGGACATTAACACACCGACAGTAATGAACCTAACAAATGTACAGTTTACAGAAAGAGAGATGGAACTTCTAAATAAAGGTCCAAAATATAACTAGCCTAATAAAAATAAAGAAGTAATGTTATTAATACTGTAGCAGAGCTGGAGGCGAACATAGCTAAACTTCCATTTGAAGTACAGAATGATGTAAGATCAGAGTTTGATTCTAGACAACAGGCGCTGTTAAAAAATATGAAAACAAAAATAGAAGAAAACAACATTTTAGTTACTAAAGCTGATAAACGAGTGTCGATTGTCTACTTAGATAATAACACATACATTAAAAACAGTTTTTTCAATGATAATAATTACACTGTGGTAATTAAAGACCCATTGGTGAGGGAACAACAGGTTATTGTAAATAAAAACAAATGTGTGAATAAACTAATTCCATCCCCTGGTCTATGGAGTTTGGACAGCCGAAGTAGGGGATTGCCTGTAGGGGAGAAGTACAGTGGGGACTTCGAGGGCCCTGGGACCGCTACGGTAGCTGTGAAGGCCCTTCAGGAACTCTGAAAAATGGTGGCAAAAAGGGCTCTGGTTGAGACGCAGCAGGTCGTTATGCTACTTAGGTTCCAAAATGGGTAAAAAATAAGTAAGTAAATAAACGCAATGTAAATTTTAATCTTATACCAGTTGTATAGTATTATTTGAAGTAATTCCACATACTGTATATGAGTTGACTATGTTTGTAAGTACAGGAGATATTATAAGTAGAATTTTGTAAAGAATATAAATTTATTAAGGATGAGCTGTGTTGTTAGTGTAATTTGTATAATATTGTATTGTAGGAAAATTTTCTTCTTCTCTTGTTAATTTAAAATTTAGTGCTTGACAATAATGTATTTTAGTGTACCATTTGCCACCGAGGTAGACACCTCATTTGCAAATAAAGAGATTTTGATTTGATTTGAAGTTCACTAATATCAACCAAGACATGAAAATTCTCAAAGTTACACAAAAAGGACCCCTGCTCAATATTATGGATGTTTTAAAATCCATCTGGAGCAGTTTTTCAATCCTAACTTCAATCTAAATGAAATTTCAGAGAAATCAAACATTTCATTTGACCTTTTCATTCCTATCTTTAGTAATCATGTCTCAGAAAAAAATAATTATTTTTTATATAATCCCTTTAAATTTCCCTCTCAGCAGCATTCTTTCTTTCCACATCCTTCAACACCACCTTAGACACCCCTTCTCCCCTCCCCTCCCCTTCCACCCTCCTCCTACCTACTCTTTTGTTTACATTGCCTACTTCCAACAGCAGACCGAAGTCGTCGTATCCTTGAATGTGCCACGAAGTGTCATTTCCAGGCTTTGGAGACGATTTCGAGACACAGGAGATGTTATCATTATTTAAAAGTTTCATATCCGTATTGACTGGATGCATGTATATAGATAAGAAAGATGTTCCACCTATCAGTACTTTATTTATTACGAACAGATTCACATCAGTACCGGTTTCGGCTATTTATAGCCATCATCAGCTGATATATTACAATGTTGCAACCATTAGACATTGTTGTATTTCACAAAGATGTTATTATTGATTAGAACATCCGGATGTCTAATGGGGTTGAAGATAAAATGTATTGTCATAACATTTTGTCTATATGGGGTTGAAATAATATCTATAACCAATGTGGCAGTGAAATGCTATAGTAAACTAAAAACTTGTTGTGTATACATTAAGCACATTGAACACATTAAACACGTTAAAATACACGAAGCATAGTATAAAACACTTGATAAGTTTATGAAAATGAAAACCTACAGCCTGTTTTCCAGTCATTGACCAGGTCAGGGATGTAATGAATGAAACATATGAAAAACCTACAACCTGTTTGCCAGTCATTGACCGGGTCAGGGATGTAATGCATGAAACATACATAGGCTGTTATTACAATGGGGTCGCCACTCCCAAGGTGATTTATTAATGAGTGATAAATGCTTGAAATGATAATGGAGAGTCTTGCTGGAATGAAAGATCACAGGGAAAACCGGAGTACCCGGAGAAAAACCTGTCCGCCTCTGCTTTGTCCAGCACAAATCTCACATGGAGTCACCGGGATTTGAACCACGGTATCCAGCAGTGAGAGGTCCACGCGCTGCCGTCTGAGCCACGGAGGCTCTTGATAAGTTTAGACACACTAAAATATACGGTACATGTATGTTAAAACACTTGTTAAAATTTGAAAGTTCATGCTCTGTGGAGTTCCTTCTTCAGGCTTCCTTGTGGTTCTTGCACCTCTGTGTCTACGTTAATTTGGTTGCATAAAATGATCCTTGAAAATGTTCTATTTGACTAGTATATGTCATTTGTGTTCATGGCAAAAATCCATGTCATGAGATTGTCACGTACTGTTGTCGTTCAAATGTTGATATGTTTTTGATGAGTTTTAAAAGCAGTCTTGAATTTTAAATTCGATTAAAATGAGTTGTTGGTAGCAACCTTCCTCTTGTCTGTATTCGTGTTATGGAGCTGCTGTTATCTGTAAAGATAAACTAGTGTAAGTACAGTGTATGATTGAAAGAATGCCTGAAGTTGTGTGTGGAGGCGAGATGGGTACTTACTGCTGTTGTTGTCGAGGCCGTGCGGCGTTGTGTTTAAGAGCTTGTTGCGTACTACTGCGAGTACGCCGGGGACTTGTGTTAGCTCTGGCGAGGGGTAAGGGGAGTGGCTATTGTAGGGGAAGGGTTGGGCTTGTGATTCGTTGGTCTTTTGAGGTGTGCTGTGTTCTGTTTGTTTACTATTTTAAGATAGTCATTTCTTAAAGTAGGAATGGCTTTATCAAAGATGATGCTGGTTTTCTCCGTAATGTCATTAATATTGTGATTAGGACTGGCGTATTGGTCCAGGGAAATATAGAAATCTTTGGTTATGTTGAGCAGGGGGGCCTTAGAATTTATGTTTAATATTTTCATATCGTTTTCGATATCTGTGAAACTATTCTTGAATTCTTCTACATGCTGGTCTATTGATGAAAAATGGTTATGTTTTACTACGTTTATGTTTTCGTTGTAGCGGATGGCGAAGTTTCTGCCTGTATGTCCAATATAACTTATATCGCAGTTGTTGCATTTGATACGTTAAACTCCTCATTGGTTATATTTATTGTTATTGTTAACTGTTAACTGTCCTGGTATTTTGTATGGTGCTGGTGCTGTTGTGTGTGGTATTAAATGCTATTTTCAGGTTGTGCTTCTTGAAAACATTAGTTATAGTGTATATATGGGTATTGTTGAAGGTAAATAAGTCATAGTCTTTCTTGGGTTCGTCTATTTTTGTTGGACATTATATATTTACCAGCTAAGTGTAGGCTAATTTTATTCATCGGCAGTGCCAATGCACTATGAGAGACTTTATCTCCTTATTAAAAATTGATCCCTGCTTGGCTATCAGATGATATAGATGTTGATTCCCAAAGGCTAGTGCATGGCCAATAACGGACCATTTATATTGGTATTATAAATGTACTCATTCGGAACAAAATATTTCAGTTTCCCTTTAGGAATCAACATCTATATCATCTGATGGCGAAGCAGGCATCAATTTTTAATAAGGAGATAAAGTCTCTCATAGTGCATTGGCACTGCCGGTGGCTACAATTAACCTACACAGTGGCTTCCACGGTATGCACTAGCCAGCGTCTTGGTAGGTGTGCTAGGTACCAACTGATGAGCCCAGCGTAGCACACAGGGGCGAAACGTTGGCAACCAGGAATGAGTTAGCTGGAAAATTTATAATGTCGAATAAGGGACCATTTATATTGGTATTATAAATTTACTCATTCGGAACAAAATATTTCAGATTCCCTTTGGGAATCAACATCTATATCATCTGATGGCCAAGCAGGCATCAATTTTTAATAAGGAGATAAAGTCTCTCATAGTGTATTGGCACTGCCGGTGGCTACAATTAGCCTACACAGTGGCCTCCAGAGTATGCACTAGCCAGCGTCTTGGTAGGTGTGCTAGGTACCAACTGATGAGCCCAGCCTAGCACACGGGGGCGAAACGTTGGCAACCAGGAATGGGTAATCTGGAAAATTTATAATGTCCAATAACGGACCATTTATATTGGTATTATAAATTTACTCATTCGGAACAAAATATTTCAGATTCCCTTTGGGAATCAACATCTATATCATCTGATGGCCAAGCAGACATCAATTTTTAATAAGAAGATAAAGTCTCTCATAGTGCATTAGCACTGCCGGTGGCTACAATTAGCCTACAGAGTGGCCTCCACGGTATGCACTAACCAGCGTCTTGGTAGGTGTGCTAGGTACCAACTGATGAGCCCAGCCTAGCACACGGGGGCGAAACGTTGGCAACCAGGAATGAGTTAGCTGGAAAATTTATAATGTCCAATAACGGACCATTTATATAGGTATTACATACCACTTAGTCGAGTAGCTCTTCTTCTTTCTCTCAATTCCTCCCAACCCAAACTTTACAACATTTTTGTAACGCTACTCTTTTGTCGGAAATCATCCAGAACAAATCGAGCTGCTTTTCTTTGGATGTTTTCCAGTTCTTGAATCAGGTAATCCTGGTGAGGGTCCCATACACTGGAACCATACTCTAGTTGGGGTCTTACCAGAGACTTATATGTCTTCTCCTTTACATCCTTACTACAACCCCTAAACAATCTCATAACCATGTGCAGAGATCTGTACCCGTTATTTACAATCCCATTTATGTGATTACCCCAATGAAGATCTTTCCTTATATTAACACCTAGATACTTACAATGATCCCCAAAAGGTACTTTCACCCCATCAACGCAGTAATTAAAACTGAGAAGACTTTTCCTATTTGTGAAACTGACAACCTGACTTTTAATCCCGTTTATCAACATACCATTGCCTGCTCTCCATCTCACAACATTTTCGGCGTCACGCTGCAGTTGCTCACAATCTTGTAACTTATTTATCACTCTATAGAGAATAACATCATCCGAAAAAAGCCGTACCTCCGATTCCACTCCTTTACTCATATTATTTATATAGGTATATAAGAAAACATAAAGGTCCGATAATACTGCCTTGAGGAATCAATTTTCTAGAAATATAGCAACCCATTCAATCACTCTTTTGTCTAGTCCAATTGCACTCATGTTTGCCAGTAGTCTCCTATGACCCACCCTATCAGATGCTTTAGACAGGTCAATCGCGATACAGTCCATTTGGCCTCCTGAATCCAGGATATCTGCTAGATCTTGCTGGAATCCTACAAGTTGAGCTTCAGTGTAATAACCTTTCCTAAAACCGAACTGCCTTCTATCGAACCAGTTATTAATTTCACAAACATGTCTAATATAATCAGAAAGAATGCCTTCCCAAAGCTTACATACAATGCACGTCAGACTTACTGGCCTGTAATTTTCAGCTTTATGTCTATCACCCTTTCCTTTATACACAGGGGATACTATAGCAACTCTCCATTCATCTGGTATAGCTCCTCTGACCAAACAATAATCAAATAAGTACTTCAGATATGGTACTATATCCCAACCCATTGTCTTTAGTATATCCCCAGAAATCTGATCAATTCCAGCCGCTTTTCTAGTTTTCAACTTATGTATCTTATTGTAAATGTCATTGTTATCATATGTAAATTTTATTACTTCTTTGGCCTTAGTCTCCTCCTCTATCTCGACACCATCCTTGTAACCAACAGTCTTTACATACTGCTGACTGAATACTTCTGCCTTTTGAAGATCCTCACATACACACTCCGCTTGTTCATTAATTATTCCTGGAATGTCCTTCATGGTACCTGTTTCTGCCTTAAAATACCTATACATACCCTTCCATTTTTCACTATAATTTGTATGACTGCCAATTATGGTTGCCATCATGTTATCCTTAGCTGCCTTCTTTGCTAGATTCAATTTTCTAGTAAGTTCCTTCAATTTCTCCTTACTTCCACAGCCATTTCTAACTCTATTTCTGTCCAGTCTGCACCTCCTTCTTAGTCTCTTTATTTCTCTACTATAAAAAGGTGGGTCTTTACCATTCTTTACCACCCTTAAAGGTACAAACCTGTTTTCCCATTCCTCAACAATTTCTTTAAACCCATTCCAGAGTCTGTTTACATTTTTATTTACCGTTTTCCACCGATCATAGTTACTTTTTAGAAACTGCCTCATGCCTGCTCTATCAGTCATATGGTACTGCCGAACAGTCCTACTTTTAAGACCTTCCATTCTGTCACATTTATTTTGAACTACGACAAAAACAGCTTCATGATCACTAATACCATCTATTGCTTCAGTCCCCCTATAGAGCTCATCTGGTTTTATCAGCACGACATCCAGGATATTTTTCCCTCTGGTTGGTTCCATCATTTTCTGAATCAGCTGTCCTTCCCATATTAACTTATTTGCCATTTGTTGGTCATGCTTCCTGTCGTTCGCATTTCCTTCCCAACTGACATCTGGCAAATTCAGATCTCCCGCTACAATCACATTTCCTTCCATGTCGTTTCCCATATAGCCGACTATCCTATCAAATAATTCCGAATCCGCGTCAGTGCTACCCTTTCCCGATCTGTACACTCCAAATATATCAAGTTGCCTATTATCTTTAGAAATGAGCCTTACACCTAGAATTTCATGTGTCTCATCTTTAATTTTTTCGTAGCTTACAAATTCTTCTTTGACCAGAATTAACACTCCCCCTCCCACCATTCCTATCCTATCTCTACGATACACACTCCAGTGCCTTGAGAAAATTTCTGCATCCATTATATCATTTCTCAGCCATGATTCAACTCCTATTACAATATCTGGTAAATATATATCTATTAAATTACTTAATTCTATTCCTTTATTTACAATACTTCTACAGTTCAACACTAACAATTTTACGTCATCCCTACTTGATTTCCAGTTCCCTGTTCCCTTATCACCGCTCCCTAGGCCATCCTGTTTCCCTGAATTTACCTCCCTATTACCCTTCCAAACAAATTTCCTAACTTATACGTACCACTGCGGTTTAAATGAAGGCCATCTGAGCGCAGATCCCTATCTCCTACCCACCCATTAGGATCTAGAAATTTCACTCCCAGTTTCCCACATACCCACTCCATAGTCTCATTTAAATCCCCAATCACCCTCCAGTCAGTATCCCTCCTACACAGTATTCCACTAATAACAATCTCCGCTTTCTTAAACTTCACCCGTGCTGCATTTACCAGATCCCACACATCTCCAACTATGTTGGTACTTATATCAGCTTGCCTTACGTTGTTGGTACCAACGTGAAACACTACCACCTTCTCCTTCCCCTCCTCCCTCTCTTCTACTCTCCCTAACATCTGCCTCAACCTAATTCCTGGATAACATTCTACCCTGGTTCCCTTTCCTCCACACACTTTCCCCACGTGTGAAACGATGGAATCCCCCATGACCAGAGTCTCAACCCTACCTACCTCATTTGATCCCCTCCCCTACTGGTCAGCCCTATCTTTCCTGCTAGCTGCAGAAGCTACTTCCTCCTCCCTTTTCTCCTTCCCATGACCCTGTTCCACCTGTCTTTTCCTATCCTCTACTCTACATTTCCCTTTCCTACCGTTTCCCTTCCCCCTACCTCCACACATCTGTCCTGAATTCTGATCCTGAATAGAGCCCTTAGCCTGCAATCTCCTTCCCCTTAGAACATTAGACCACCTGCCTTCTACAACTCCTCCCTTTCCTTCCCCTCCCTCTTGTACACCTACTGTAACCTGTACATTGTTTGAGGGAGTCCTATCTTCCTTCCTGTCTTCCGTGAGAATCCTAATTATCTCCCTCATACTTTCCAACTCCTCCCTCATACCCCTCAATGCCTCGCCACACCCACAGTTCGTACACTCCGGCTCCTTAGCCATTCTTTACGAAAAAAGTGGAAATTAAGAATAAAACAACTTATTTTCAAAAATGTAAATGAACGGAGGGATATATTGTCTGGGATAGTACTCAACAATAAGGTAATTAATATACGACTACACTAAAATACTACTTAGTCGTGCTGTATTTTTTTATCCTACATGCCCTAACAGGATAAAAACTGCTGTTAATTACTGAATATCGAAAGTAATACACAAGAACTACACAATTCCAAAATGCAATTAAGCCTATCCTAATTACAACAACAGTATTTTAGTAAGAGTTTCTACGGATACCTCTACTACACCAGTACTACACAAATATTTTACGATAATAAAATAAGCACACTAAATTCTAATAGGATATTACTCGTATACTACTGTACAGTGCACTACAGTAATTTTAAACTACCTTCAGACGTATCCTAATTACGATACCGGTACCGTACCGTATGTCACTACTAAGCACAACTGAAATTAAATTTGCAAGAACTACTGTACTCAAAGATTACCAACGAAGCTAAATGCTTAGACAAATTATTATTGGTATTAGGTTCTAATAGATACACGCGAAAAATAACACACGAATATAGCAGGCACGATACGGCACTATCTAAATGTACTGTATCTATACTACAATGTATCTACACTACACTACACTGCGTTTGGTTAAATGCTGAAGTATCGAAAGGATTGCCGTACACGAAGAAAAACACGGATATAACTGGCAAGATACTATCTAATATATTATACTTTATCTTCACTACAATTCTACTGAAATGTGGTTATGTGATTATTACAGCTGGTGGATTACTATTATTTTCCCTACTCCACGGGACGGAGAATAAAAGTGTCCTTAATTAGGCCTACTGAAAAATACAATGTTGTCTACAATAATTTCTCAAATATTTCTATCAAAACTTCTACTACTACTCCATGGACTTGAACTGCAATTACTGGGATATATGAACTTTATTATTATTAGCTAACCGCTCATAAATACTGAAAGATCGAAGGAGCGAAATATAAATTACGGATACTTTAACTACCTACTCAGTAGTACAAATGAATGGAATACAAGGTCAGCTGATTTTTATTTATATTTACTTGACTACACTACACCCTTTGTTCACGACTGTAGCCAACAACGCAATATTTGTATATGAGGAGCGACAATAATCAATAACAATACAACGACTGTTAACTATTACCGTGTAATCTCTTTAACTTGTTTTTAAATAGAAGTTTACAGCCGTATCATGTTTTTTAATGTAGTAAATTATTACCATCGCGATAGTTTGAACGGATATATATACGAAATACCGGAGAAGTTGCTGCAGAAGTTACGGTACTATTCCTTATGATAATCTGCCTTTGTAAGTATAACCAACGAACCTACAGATATTTACAAATATTTTTAAAGTTAATATTATTACCAAAAGGATTTCCTTAACCTAAATTCGAAACAAGGTACACCTAGCTAGCCTACGTAACCTAGAAAACGTAATTTACTGAAGACCAACTGAATTACTTGTTACAAAATTTAAATAAATATCACTACTTCCAATTTCTACTAACAAGCACTAAACACCACTATATAAACAGCACTAAATGAATCAGATATACACAAAATTAAGCTATTTCAATAGGTTTTCACTACTTTATCACTACAATAATGCAAGAACTCTCTCAACAGCCAACCGTTCTCAAGCGCATCCAACAATGCAATCTATTTTTAAAATGTTATGCGCATTTTTGAGACGATTGTGTTTATTGAAATCTAACCTATGTTTTGTACTACACTCGCGGCAGGCAACATTCAATGGAAGACTGTCTGAAATAATTTGAATCTCCAATGCCAATCATCTCGAACTTCCGTGTGGTTTTGTTACAGTTTATATGTTTTTTAAGTGATTATGTTTTTGAGCCCTATCTCATGTTTATACAATTTTGACTCACCCTTCATGACCATTTTGAAACTGACATTGTACTTCACGATTTAATGTCTCTCATTTAATCACACTGTTTTAACATCTTGTATAATATAAATGTATGCATGCATACGCCTATGCCTATTTCCCACATTTTGGCTGAAGATGACACCAAACAGCGTCGAAACTAGTTCCAAGTGTAAATATATGTTGTAAATAAACTATAACATTTATTTGTATTGAAAAGGTGGACCCTTTTAAGTTTCCTATCTTACGTTCCGATTTACTTTTAATTCTTCCTATTTTTGATTATAACATCCAGTACGGTCAATACTCTTCCTCTAGGATAAATTATTGTGTGCTTGTGTAATTTCCGCAACCTCATTTTCAACCTGTTTATTTGGCTAGTGTATCGTCTGTCGTCTTCGTGCGTAGTGTTTCCCGCTCACTACAGCAGCGTATGTGTTTTACAGCTGGGAATTCGCGATGGCAATCATCCTACAAGAGAGAGAGGCTAGCACGCACCAGCGACTCCATTAATCGGGACGAAAGAATGAGTTTCTTATTGTGTGGTTGACGCGCTGTGCATATTTTTGTTGGAGTTGTAGGCCACGTCTTTTTTCTTGCGGTTCTGTGCTTTTCCCCCTGTCGAAGTCATATGTCAATAATGTACGATATATATTGATCTGTTTTGTATGTGGTAGTTTTGCATATTTCAATGCATCTGTGTTCATTCTTAGTTCATAATTTTAATGACTTGAATGTATTTCAGAGAGTTGTATCGGTGACAGTTTCTGGTATTTTATCTTCACATTATTATCACAAAACGTAACAAATGTTATCTCCAAGTCTTCAGATATACATTTAAAATTGAATTTCTGTTGATATTACAGTCTAATAAAGGAAACTATTATGCATTTTGTTCCATGTTTGTTACATTTTCTTGCAACCACTTTTTATAATTTCTTAGTTTAAGATGTTAAATTTAATGGTGCCTTGTAGCTGTAGATATATATGCCTTTTTTCATCGAGACCGTGGCGCAATGCACGTGATGAAATCCAAAAATGAAAAAATCTTCCTATTTTTTATTTCTAAAAGTTGGCAGGTATGAATTACGCCCGGAATGCCTCAGTGCGCATGACGAACTATTGGACACCGGGCCCGAATATGCATAAACCAAAACGGTCATCACATTGAGCATTTGCTGCGATAAAATATTGTCAGGGCCCTATTATTTGCGGTCCGTATGTGTCCAGCCTGCTAAATAATCGGCGGCTACAGACACATTCATTCACACACAATTTGCATGAAAGCAGGTATTGAACTTACAATACATGTGGTATATATTATAAAAATATTTCTTCGCCCTGGACTCGAACCTAACACTTCACATGTAAGCCCTCTTCGCCGTGCCTTTACCAACTACGCTATGGTTCCGTACGGTACACTGTACAGCTTATAGCATATATTAGATTTACTGCTGTCAAAATATCAATTTCGTGTTTCGCTGGAGTTTTAGGTTCATATGATCTAGAAGGCACATGCATGCCTTCCAGTGTTTAATATGAGTATAATATTGCGGTGCCTTATCATGGTGAGGTGGTAAATATCAAGATATCTGGTTGTGTTGTCTGAGCATACCAGCAGGGCAGCTGTTTTCAGGATAGAATTAGTATTGCAGGTGGTATAAAACAACATTGGAAGGGGTGGCTGAATCACATGGTATGCTAATGATAACGCTCTCCTCCTCAACCCAAAAAAGATCCAAGTTGTTTTGCAGGGATTACTGAATTTGCTGTCTAAAAGTCACACTATTGCTCCAGTGACTTTAAATGCAAGTGTAATTCCGTTTAGTAAATCAGTGAAGAACCTTGGTATGACTCTTTCTGAAACTCTCGACTGGTCTACACGTGTTAGTAATATGTGCAGAACGATGTATGCAACAACACTACACCTACTCAAATAGCGAAAGGACATTTTGACACAAGACGTGAGCATACAACTTATTGAAACTAACTCTCATACTACCAATACTTGACTATTGCGACGTAGTCTTCATTCACACAACTAGCAAACAAACTATAAAACTGTAACAAGTATTGAACTCTAGTCTTAGATTTGCTTTCAACTTGAGTTACGGTTCTCATGTAACTCCTAGCTACAAAGCCCTTTCCAGGCTGAAACCCTGAAGGCAGCAAAAGTTACACAAACCGACATTGGTATATTGAACTCTAGATGAAAATCTCCCCCTATATATTTATTTGACATTTAATATTCTGTCCTCCCCTGCGAACCATGTGACCTTGCCGCGGTGGGGAGGCTTGCGTGTCCCAATGATGCAGATAGCCGAGCCGCAGGTGCAACCATATCGGATGGGTATCTGTTGAGAGACCAGACTAACGAATGGTTCATCGAAAGGTGGGTAGCAGCCTTTCGGTAGTTGCAAGGGCGGCAGTCTAGATGATTGACTGATACGCCTTGTAATAATACTCAACATGGCTTAGCTGTGTTGATACTGCTACACGGCTGAAAGCAACGGGAAACTACAGCCGTAACCACCTCCCGAGGACATGCAGCTCTCTCTGTATGCATGATGTACTGATGATGGCTTCCTCCCGGGTAAAATATTCCGGAGGTAAACTAGTCCCCCATTCGGATCTCCGGGTGGGGACTACACGAGAGGGGGCGATCATCAGGAAGATGGATACTGACATTCTGCGAGTCGGAGCGTGGAATGTTAGAAGTTTGAATCGTTGTGGTATGTTAGAGAATCTGAAAAGTGTAACGGTTCAAATCTCGTTACAAGATGATATCTGTATTTTTATTATTGTATGATTTTATCTGTATTATTATTATTATTATTATTATTATTATTATTATTATTATTATTATGTCAGTATTATTATTATTTTATCTGTGATAATGTTACTATTATTGTAATTATCCGTTTTATTCAATTTTGCAATTGCCTGTTGCTTGTAAGATTGCAGTTAGATGTATGCATATATACGTATGTGTAGATTATCATTAAACACCTGTACAGTGAGAATTGTTGTATATATCAGAGATTGGAAGTGACGTTGTTATATTGCTAGACCACTGGCGATTCTGCCAAGTCATCGCCACGCCATGGCTATGTCATTGTATTTATTTAGATATGCGCTCACGGAGTTAGTCGCCGCGGGGCTATTTCACCACTGTATGTAATATCTGTCCCGTAGGTGGGAGTATGTCATTGTTATTTCTGGAGATTACGTAGCTGTGTCAACCAACGTCTATATAAGGTAGCTCCATATTGTAGCGTCAGTCATTACTTATACGGATGCAGTACAATGAAGTAGTCTACTAGATCAAGAGGCCTTAGTTGGTCAAGCCAACGAGTGTGAACGAGAGATGGAGAAGACTCAGTGAGCCATTAATTATTGGTCATTGAGAGAGTGAGACCAAATGGTTGGTCGCTCACTCAGTTGGACACGGACGCAAGGGCTTACCATGGAGTCAGAGAGGGCAACCCAGGACCTGCCAAGAGGTCATACCATATTGACTTACAAAGAAGTCAGATGAGATGGAGAAGAAGCAGTCACAAGGATGTATCACCAAGTTAGGCGTGACACATCTACAGTAAACACCAGATCAAAGGAATACGTCGTAATTACACTAAAAGTGTTGAAGGTACAGTCAAGTAAATCAGTGAGGGAAATATTTCGTATAAATTGTTAAATGTCCGGTCAAGAAGAATTCAAATTCATGCCTAGTTTCTTTCAGTTGCAATGTCATAATTTCATATTCTCATCTGTTTTATCGCAACAAGACTCACTATTTTTTTTATATTATTTAAAGAATATATATTGTTCTATCAAACGAATTCATAGTTTCATTTCTTTGACAGTAAAATACCTTAACCTCAAAATTAATGGGGAAACCGAACGCCAATCTCCTTTTCCCAGAACTTATATGGTATGTTGTCAAAAGTAAGCTTATTACCCCACACCCTGTTAGTTAGTTAGTAATAAATGTTTACAATGTGGCTCCGCAACGTGGTGCACGAAGAAATTCAGAATTTGTTCTGAATGACAGCATATCATAGGTTCATTTTGAGAGGAGTATGCACAATTTAAGCTAACAGAAATTATTACCGGTAAATTTCAGGACTATAATTTTGTGATGTATATTTGTATTTTGGGGATATGTCAAGGGATTTGAAGAGGGAAATTAATTTGAGATCGCGTACTATCACTAGTGAACCAAAGATGGACAAGGAAGACAATAACAAGTCATGTGACGACGAGGTCATTGCTTCTGCGGACATCCAAGGTGAAATTCAGAGTAGGGAGCAGGGGAATACGATGGAAAATTCTGAGAAAATTCAGGAAAGTGCAGAAAATGAGAAGCACATTGAAACTCAAAAGGAAATCGTGGGGGGGGGATGAACCAAGATATTCTAAATTTGCTGTTGGCCCAAATGACCGAGCTCAGGAAACAAATGGTTAATAAGGAACAGATGGAAGAATTAATTGATAATAGTAATGAAAATAGTAATAAACGAATGGAAAAGATGAGTGAAAATAATAAGAAAGAGATGAAAGAATTAATTGATAGTAGTAATGAAAATTGTAATAAACAGATTAATTCTCTAAGTAGTAAAATGGAACAAATAATTAGTAGTAACGAAAATAATAAGAGAGAGATGCAAGAATTAATTAGTAATAGTAATGAAAATAGTAATAAACGAATGGAAAAGGTGAGTGAAAATAATAAGAAAGAGATGAAAGAATTGATTGGTATTAGTAATGAAAATAATAAGAAACAGATGGAAGAATTAATTGGCAGTAATAAAGAAAATTTTAATGTGATCAATGAGAAAATAGATGGGCTAAGTGAATCACTTAATTCTAAAATAGAAACTAAGATAGTAGAGGTAACTAGTCAAATATCTAAGTTAGAAGATAAGGTAAATAAAGAGTGTGTTGACCTTAGAGAAGAAATGGAGTCGAGTCGGAGCGATCTTCATACTCAAATTGAGCATGTCAAAGGAACTTGTACAGAGAATATCAAAGAGTTAAGCAATAAAATTTCTAGTAATCGGGAAGAAATTCATGAGGTAGTCGAGAAAAAATTGGACAAAATTTACAATGCAGTTAGGTAAGAGATGGGGGAACAGATTAGTAGAAATGAACAAATTGAAAGCAAACTTGTGGAGGTCACTGAACTACGGAACGAACAGGAAACGCTATCACAGCAGGTGAGAAAGAGAGAGGAAGAATTGCAGGAAGACGTGAGAATAGTGGAAGAGAATGCTGAGAGAGCAGCGGAAGAAGAAGAAGAAGAAGACGTTGAGAACTGCCAGGGAGGGATACGGCAGAAAGGTAGAGGTAAGTCGGCGGGTGAGGTGATAGTAGTGAGTGGTTTGTTCAGTAGGGATCGTGATTTAACCAAGTTTTCTGGAAGACAGTTCAGTACTATAGAATTTGTAAAAGTAGTTGAGAAAACGTTTGCAAGTAAGTTGAGGAATAATACTGAATGGGAATACGTACTGGAAATCTTGTCGAATGTTTTTATCGGTGAAAGTAGAATATGGTTTCGAGTATACTGGAATAATATGTCTAATTTAGGAGAGTTAAAAGTGTTCATTGATAGGTTTTGGGAGGAATGTGTACACATGCGAGAGAGAGAGCGCATGATGTCTGGGGAAAGTAGTATAGTAGAGAGACGGGGGAAAATGTTAGCCGTGTATCAGAGGAGAGGGGGTGATCATGATCCGCAGAGGATTAATAGTTGTGTTGATGGTGATAGTGGTCAGAAGAGTAACGAGAGAGAATCAGAAGATGGGAGGCATATGTATTTGAGTTGTGAAAGAGAGGGTCAGAGGAGTAATCAGAGAGAATCGGAAGATGGGAGGCGTACGGATTTGAGTTATCAGAGAGACTATGATAGTCTGAATATGAATGTTATCCAGGTGTCGTTATCGAGTCAGAGTATTTCAGATTCACAGGGAATCGGGTAAGTTCTGTGGACAGGCTGAAGGTAGTAGATGAACAGATATGCAGTATAAGTAGTTATGTAGTGAAAGTAAATTTAAGAGTAGTGTGATTGTGACCTAAGTAATGTTAAGTGAGATATTTAAGTAATGACGTAGTCGTAGATAATGAAGTAATTAATGGTAGCAGTATGTTAGACGTAAGAAGTGTGCTGTTAAGTGATGAAAGTACTTGTGATGCTGAGAGTATACTGTGAGTAGTGAGGCAGTCGATGATGGAAATTGTGATATGAAGAAGGTAAGTGAAGGTACTATCAGATCTTATAACAGCCGTTGGGCGAGTCAAAGTGAGTAAATAAAATGATAGCGGTACCGATCATAATTGAAGATAATTGTTTCAGCCATGCCTTTTTGTACCAAAACTTGTGTATTCAGTTGTTTTAGGAGCTAACTTGGTTGCAAATCCTGGAAGTAGAGTAGACTTTAATTTAGGTAGTGTGTGTTTGCTCTATGAGAAAAACTAGCAAAGAAGTACGTGTTAATTATGATGGGTTTGAGGTAAGTGTTTGGTGACGTGTGTTCTTTAAAGATATATGAGAGGTAAGTGAAGGTGTTCCTAGTGAGAGGAAATGTGTTGGGTGTGTTACGTGCCTGTACGACCAGTATCCGAGGGATAGTCGGTATGAGGCAGTGACGTGAGGTAATTTGAGTGAATTACAGGAGGAGTAATTGTGTTCGATGTTAGGTAAGCATCGAGATGTATTTAGTGGTGAGTGAGGAAGAACACGTATTTGAACATAAATTTGTAGTACATGACCATTCATCATTTGTGGGAGGTAAGTACCCCATTCAACTTAAATGCTAGTGAAGTCTAAGAACAAATAAACATTATGCTGGATTACGGAATAATTGAACCATCTTGTAACCATAGTGTGGATTCTTTAATTGTTGTTACCAGGAAGTATGTGATCTATTGAGAGATGTAAGTTTACAAGGGCAAAATTGATTCAGTTTGGGTGACAAGGTGCTACTTAGAGTTCCATTCCCATCATCTGCAGAGGCGGGAAATATGTCTAAATTCTTTCTTTTGTATCAGGGGTATTTCACTATTGTGAACCGTATCGGGGAGTGTGCATATTCTTTAAAAGATCAGGAAGGGAAGATTGCCGGTATTTATAGTATAATCAATGTAAAGAAGTACTTCACGTGAGATTTGTTGAAATAAGAGTAAGATGATTAAATTTTGTGAGAAACTGGCAAAATAAAACTAACATCTGCGATATGCGTGTGAACCAAGTGTCGTATTGGTGTATTGGAAGAATAAGTGCTACATTGTCATGTACTGTGTGACAAAAAAACGGAGAACAGGACATTGGACAGTTATCTACGATAACAATATGCGAGAACAGTTCTCA
Source organism: Anabrus simplex (assembly GCF_040414725.1). Taxonomy (NCBI): domain Eukaryota; kingdom Metazoa; phylum Arthropoda; class Insecta; order Orthoptera; family Tettigoniidae; genus Anabrus; species Anabrus simplex. Next base: position 59,770,002 of record NC_090266.1, read on the forward strand.
TATAAGTGAATTTTCACAAAAAGTTTTGATCTGTTAAAACAAAAAGAAGAATGTAGTGTAATCATTTAAAATTATTTGTATGTATTTAATCAAGTGCTATACTCTTGTGATTTGTATGAGAGAAAAAGAGAATGGGACACTGAACAGTTATCTACGATGGCAATGTGCGAGAAAAATTCTCATATGTGATGTATTATAAAATGTATGGATGCTAAAAAAGAAAATTATTGTTGTATACTTATTTAAAGTGTTTATCTGTGTCAGTGTTATATTTATATTATGTTGTTCATAAATCAATCGATTCTTTGTTCTTCGATTTATTTATGAGGGAGGCGAATTGTAACGGTTCAAATCTCGTTACAAGATGATATCTGTATTTTTATTATTGTATTATTATTATTATTATTATTATTATTATTATTATTATTATTATTATTATTATTATTATTATTATTATTATTTTATCTGTGATATTGTTACTATTATTGTAATTATCCGTTTTATTCAATTTTGCAATTGCCTGTTGCTTGTAAGATTGCAGTTAGATGTATGCATATATACGTATGTGTAGATTATCATTAAACACCTGTACAGTGAGAATTGTTGTATATATCAGAGATTGGAAGTGACGTTGTTATATTGCTAGACCACTGGCTATTCTGCCAAGTCATCGCCACGCCATGGCTATGTCATTGTATTTATTTTGATATGCGCTCACGGAGTTAGTCGCCGCGGGGCTATTTCACCACTGTATGTAATATCTGTCGCGTAGGTGGGAGTATGTCATTGTTATTTCTGGAGATTACGTAGCTGTGTCAACCAACGTCTATATAAGGTAGCTCCATATTGTAGCGTCAGTCATTACTTATACGGATGCAGTACAGTGAAGTAGTCTACTAGATCAAGAGGCCTTAGTTGGTCAAGCCAACGAGGGTGAACGAGAGATGGAGAAGACTCAGTGAGCCATTAATTATTGGTCATTGAGAGAGTGAGACCAAATGGTTGGTCGCTCACTCAGTTGGACACGGACGCAAGGGCTTACCATGGAGTCAGAGAGGGCAACCCAGGACCTGCCAAGAGGTCATACCATATTGACTTACAAAGAAGTCAGATGAGATGGAGAAGAAGCAGTCACAAGGATGTATCACCAAGTTAGGCGTGACACATCTACAGTAAACACCAGATCAAAGGAATACGTCGTAATTACACTAAAAGTGTTGAAGGTACAGTCAAGTGAATCAGTGAGGGAAATATTTCGTATAAATTGTTAAATGTCCGGTCAAGAAGAATTCAAATTCATGCCTAGTTTCTTTCAGTTGCAATGTCATAATTTCATATTCTCATCTGTTTTATCGCAACAAGACTGACTATTTTTTTTATATATTATTTAAAGAATATATATTGTTCTATCAAACGAATTCATAGTTTCATTTCTTTGACAGTAAAATATCTTAACCTCAAAATTAATGGGGAAACCGAACGCCAATCTCCTTTTCCCAGAACTTATATGGTATGTTGTCAAAAGTAAGCTTATTACCCCACACCTTAGAGATAGTCAAGAGTCTCATTCTATTATTGCTGTACTGAGTGACAGCTGGCGCCCTTCAAATAATGTATGTGTAAGTAAGCAGGTAACAAGTAAGTGTGAGTACAAGGTTCAACAAGTGTGTATTTTATTTAATGAATGTTAATTTTCAGATTTCCCATTTTAAATGCAGATATTCAGATTTTTCAATTTAATCCAGTTATATATATATGTTTGTAAAATTTAGTCTGCGACTCAGGAACATGTTTACAAAAGGGAGATGGATAGGCTAAAGTTAGATGTAGTTGGTATCAGTGAAGTACGTTGGCAGGAAGAACAGGATTTTTGGTCAGGCGACTACCGAATTATCAACACGAAATCAAACAGGGGTAATGCAGGAGTTAGTTTAATAATGAATAAGAAAATAGGGCAGCGGATATGCTACTACGACCAGCATAGTGAAAGAATTATTGTCGCCAAGATAGACATCAAACCAATGCCCACCACAATAGTGCAGGTCTATATGCCTACTAGTTCAGCGGATGATGAAGAAATTGAAAGAATATATGAGGAGATAGAAGATTTAATACAATTTGTCAAAGGTGACGAGAATCTAATTCTGATGGGAGACTGGAACGCAGTGGTAGGCCAGGGAAGAGAAGGTAGCACAGTAGGAGAATTTGGATTGGGACAAAGGAACGAAAGAGGAAGTCGGCTGGTTGAATTCTGCACTGACCATAATTTAGTCCTCGCCAATACTTGGTTCAAACACCAAAAACGACGGCTGTATACGTGGACGAGACCTGGAGACACTGGAAGGTATCAAATAGACTTCATTATGATTAGGCAGAGATTCAGAAACCAGGTGTTGGATTGCAAAACTCTTCCAGGAGCAGACGTGGACTCTGACCACAACTTGTTGGTCATGAAATGCCATCTGAAGTTGAAGAAATTGAAGAAAGGAAAGAATGCAAAAAGATGGGATCTAGACAAGTTGAAAGAAAAGAGTTGATGGATTGTTTCAAGGAACATGTTGCACAAGGACTAAATGAAAAGGCCGAAGGAAACACAATAGAGGAAGAGTGGAGAGTCATGAAAAATGAAGTCAGTAGGGCTGCTGAAGAAATGTTAGGAAGGAAGAAAAGATCAACTAAGAATCAGTGGATAACTCAGAAGATACTAGACCTGATTGATGAACGACGAAAATACAAGAATGCTAGAAATGAAGAGGGCAGAAAAGAATACAGGCGATTAAAGAATGAAGTGGATAGAAAGTGCAAGGTAGCTAAGGAAGAATGGCTGAAGGAGAAGTGCAAGGATGTCGAAGGCTGTATGGTCCTGGGAAAGGTAGATGCTGCATACAGGAAAATCAAGGAAACCTTTGGAGAAAGGAAATCTAGGTGCATGAATATTAAGAGCTCAGATGGAAAGCCACTTCTAGGGAAAGAAGACAAAGCAGAAAGATGGCAGGAGCATATCCAACAGTTGTATCAAGGTAACGATGTAGATAATTTCGTTCTGGAACATGAAGAGGCTGTTGATGCTGATGAAATGGGAGACCCAATTGTGAGGTCAGAGTTTGACAGAGCTGTGAGTGACCTAAATAGGAACAAGGCACCTGGAATTGATGATATTCCCTCTGAATTACTGACTGCCTTAGGAGAAACCAGCATGGTAAGGTTATTTCATTTAGTGTGCAAGATGTATGAGACAGGAGAAGTCCCATCTGATTTTCGGCAGAATGTTGTTATACCTATTCCCGTAAGCCGGTGCTGACAGGTTTGAAAACTACCGCACTATTAGTTTAGTATCTCATGCCTGCAAAATTTTAACACGTATTATTTGCAGAAGAATGGAAAAACAAGTTGAAGCTGAGTTGGGGGAAGATCAATTTGGCTTCAGAAGAAATGTAGGAACACGTGAAGCAATCCTGACTTTACGTCTGATCTTAGAGGATCGAATCAAGAAGGACAAGCCCACGTACATGGCATTCGTAGTCTAGAAAAGGCATTCGATAATGTTGATTGGACCAGGCTATTTATGATTCTGAAGATGATAGGGATCAGATACCGAGAACGAAGAATTATCTACAACCTGTATAAAAATCAGTCTGCAGTGATAAGAATCGAGGGCTTTGAAAAAGAAGCAGCAATCCAGAAAGGAGTGAGGCAAGGCTGCAGTTTGTCCCCTCTTCTTTTCAATGTTTAAATAGAACAGGCAGTAAAGGAAATCAAGGAGAAATTTGGAAAGGGAATCACAGTCCAAGGAGAGGAAATCAAAACCTTGAGATTTGCCGATGATATTGTTATTTTATCTGAGACTGCAGAAGATCTCGAGAAGTTGCTGAATGGTATGGATGAAGTCTTAGGTAAGGAGTACAAGATGAAAATAAATAAGTCCAAAACAAAAGTAATGGAGTGCAGTCGAACGAAGGCAGGTGATGTAGGAACTATTAGATTAGGAAACGAAGTCTTAAAGGAAGTAGATGAATATTGTTACTTGGGTAGTAAAATAACCAACGATGGCAGAAGTAAGGAGGACATAAAATGCAGACTAGCACAAGCAAGGAAGAGCTTTCTTAAGAAAAGAAATTTGCTCACTTCAAACATTGATATCGGAATTAGAAAGATGTTTTTGAAGACTTTTGTGTGGAGCGTGGCATTGTATGGAAGTGAAACATGGACGATTACTAGCTCAGAAAGAAAGAGAATAGAAGCTTTTGAAATGTGGTGTTACAGAAGAATGCTGAAGGTGAGATGGATAGATCGAATCACGAATGAAGAGATACTGAATCGAATTGGTGAGAGGAGATCGATTTGGCTACATTTGGCGAGAAGAAGAGATAGAATGATAGGACACATCTTAAGACACCCAGGACTTGTTCAGTTGGTTTTTGAAGGAAGTGTAGGTGGCAAGAACGGTAGGGGTAGACCAAGGTATGAGTATGACAAACAGATTAGAGCAGATGTAGGATGCAATAGTTACGTAGAAATGAAAAGGTTAGCACAGGATAGGGTGGCATGGAGAGCTGCATCAAACCAGTCTGTGGACTGATGACTCAACAACATAATATTCTGTCCTCATTCCATAATCCTAATACTTCCCATTAAACACTCTTCCAAGTACAATAAATCCTTCGTTGTGACTAGGACGCGACATTGGAATACACTTCCAGCTGATGTTAGGAACTGTAAGATATATACAAACTTTAAGACTGCTTGCAGAGATTTCCTTCTGAACACTGCTGACTGTTTTTGTGTGACTGGTGATGTATGATAGATTGCGTGGTTGTGCCATTATGGTATGTACTGTAAGTGATTGAGATTTCGAAATTAATATTAGTTCTACGAAATAACTGCATATTTTATCACTTATTATTATTATTATTATTATTATTATTATTATTATTATTATTATTATTATTATTATTATTATTACAAATAATTGTGTGTACGTGTGTAATATTTAATCTTTCAATTCGTGTACATAGAATTTAAGTAGTCACTATTTACTGCCATACTTGTTTTATGACATATATATAGGCCTAGTATGTATCATTTATGATGTATTTTTTCTCATAACTGGTTTATATTTTTTCTTGTTTGATGCACATGGCTAACTTTACTTATGTATTTTTCTAACTTATTATCTTGTTTATGAATCTAGTTCAATGATGGTATTTCCTTATTGTACAGTCGAACCTGCCCAACGGACACCCTTATTCAGCGGACACCTCCCTATACGGACAATTTTCCTCGGAAACGATTTTATTTTTACATAAGACAAGTGTTAAATTGGCCTCATTTAAGCGGACACCTCGAACTCCGGACAGCGGACATCGCCATTTGTCCCGTCCACTTGACTTAAGTGGACACTTTACATGTTGCGGGATAATTTAATACGCCGGACTACATGTTATCCTGTCTATTAAAACCATTCTTCAGACATAAGGAAATCCCTTTTGAATGTTTGTACTATTTCGAGTGCAAGGGGAGAGAAGGTACATCGGAATGCAGTTCTACCTAGTAGTGTATAGGCCTATTCCGAGAATTCTAACTGTCGGGAAATGCTGCCAGAGACTGTTGACTCACAAGTTACCTGGGGATTTTCTTCCCTTCTTGCATCATTCTATTATAACTCGGATTGTCGCTGATAAGATCGAGCTCAGGTAGTCAACTTGAGAAGGAAAAGACAGTACAGTCGCTAATTAGTGAGATAGAAATACTGTAGCATTTCAGTCGTCTGTTAAACATGAGTAACAAGGGACGACCGTGTTTAGTCTCGAGGCAAGAAGAAATGTGATTATAGAAAGTGTGGAGGCACTTTCAGTGAGAAAGCTTGCCGAAAAATTCAACTGCGGGAAAACAAAAATAAACACTTTTGTGAAGAATAGAACTGAAATTTTAAAGGAGTGGGAGGAAAGTAGGAATCGAGGAGTGAAACTTTACACAGACAAAGCTTTACGATTACTTCACGAAGCTGTAATGTTTGTAAATGATGTAAAATCATTTATAATAACTCTCTATGAAACACTAACACAGAAATGACTTAGAATAATAAAAATAAAGATATCTATGCTTATATTTAAGGTGGATGCTCTTTGCCGTTAAAATTTTTGATTTTTTTTACAAACCTGTTTTAGCGGACACCTCTTGTAATGGACATTTTTCCTCGGAACCGACGGTGTCCGCAGAAGGGAGGTTCGACTGTATTATAATCATATGGTTAAGTGTAAGAGAGGGCCATGAGCCCTAACTTTGCCACTTATAAATAAATAAACAAGCAAACAAACAAACACACAAACAAACAAACAAACAAACAAATAAATAAATAAATAGTTAAGAAGCCCTAACCAGGATAAAGAATTTAATAGGAATGGCAGGGAAGAGTATGAGGCTAAATCCAGGTAAAATGCAGATAAAGTGTGGACGGTATAATACAGAATATGCAAAGAAAAAGACACTATTTTTGAAGGCACTCAGGAGATATAGTCCAGATGATGGACAAGTAGCTAGAAATGAATTTGGTTAAAAAATAAGGAAGTACAGAGAAATGTTAAGAATGATGACTCTGGAATGGCAACAGAAGATGGCTACAGACATGAATAAAAATTAAGGATAATGATAGCAGTGAAGTGAAAATGAAAACCTACAACCTATTTTCCAGTGTTTGACTGGGTCAGGGATGTAATGAATGAATCATATATAGGCTATTATTCTTTATTATTATTTTTCTCTAGATCACAGTAAACAAATACCAAATTGATCCGTTGAATGAGAAAAATAACAGCGTTCAACTTTAGCCACACACACAAACTTCTTCTAACTTTAAAATAAACAGACATAGTTAATATACATACAAAGAAAGAAAAGAACACCACAGATTATAGACAAAGACAAAAAGAAAAGAACACCACATAAAAACCTACTGTTCGGCCGAGTTATCACCCCTGGTGAGAAGAAGGCCGCCCTCCCGATGATGACCCAACCGGCCTTGCCCGTGGTGACCACTTGAAGGTCCCAAGATGTAACCAGATGACAATATTTTCCCTCTCACCATTCCATTTCTAAACGTACCCCTTGGACATGCCCTGAAGTCCGCCGGATATTCCGGATATGTGACTCCCTCTGATAGGGTCACCCAGTAGTCATACTCAGTGTTTTCATGCCATGTTCCGCCTAAGTATATTTGTCTTGGGCCCTTCCCCACCCCGACTTCTTACGGGTGAGTCCTCCTCACCCTTGTCCCTCTTTCCTTGCCATCTACACCATAATTTCTCTATACTTCTCCTGCACCACCTTCCAGCATAAAATTCAGCCTTAAATAATCACTTCAAAAATATCCAGCCCTTACCTTTACGACCACCCTTACATAAAAAACGACATATAAACAAACAAATGGCCCATGGTCAATTCCCTCTAGGAACCGTTAGCCCTAGAAAGAAGAAAAGAGACAAAAAGAAAGGCCAGCGCATACGTAAAAATAAACATAGAATACCACATATGCAATCCCGGAGCAAGACTACACTTCTACCTAACTGTCCTTGTCGACACGGCACATTCCATCACCGCCATTGTTCTTCTGCTTGACCTACTCCGGATTGCTGAGTCCAGACAACCTTATCTCACCCGCCGTGTGTTGTTTACATTTTCCTCTCCTGTTGCAACTTCATCCTTGCTTCATCCTTGCTTAACCCTGCTTGATCTAATTCAAATACCAATCCATACTCAACATTGAATTTGCCATCTCGCCCACAAAACCACAATTTCACAACTCTCATAAATACATATAGACTCCTATGTACTACTTCTCTAAAATACCATATAGTTAAAAGATACACACTTCATTATTTACCTCTACCATCACCTCTCAGCCAATACTTTAACTTCACTCTTTAATAATTGATTACAACAATAAATGCACCACCACTCTTCTATACTACTCCAGTACCGCATTTCAACATCTCACACAGACTTATTTTCCTCTCCTGTTGCAACTTCATCCTTGCTTCATCCTTGTTTAACCATACTTGATCTAACTCAAATACCAAGCCGTACTCTACATTAAATTTGCCATCTCATCCATAAACCACAATTTGCCAAACTCTCACAAATACATACAGACCCCTATGTACCACTTCTCCCAAATACAATATAGCCAAAAGACACACCTCCACCATCTTTTCTCCACCTCCACCTTACAGCAATGAATACACCACACTCCTCTCCTTCTCAATTCCACCACAAATAAATTTACCTAATACAGAATACATACACCATCACCTCACCTTACTTCTCTAACACCCCATTTCATCATACCACACACACTTCATTATTTATTTCTATCATCACCTCTCAGCCAATACTTTAACTTCACTCTTTAATAATTTAATACAACAATAAACACACCACCACTTCTTAATTACTTCTCCAGTACCACATTCCAATAAATAACCCTCCACCAACTTCTCATTATACATCCAATTACTACAACCTTCTACCATCACTTCTCCATCACCACATTTCAATCTCCACAATCATAACTCTGCTCCCTCTCCACATTCACGCCTTTCATCAGTACATAACATCCACCGACTACGCATTATACATCCAATTACAATATCGCTTCTCAATCATTCAATATCCATACATATTCATACTCCTTGGACATGCCATGAAGTTCATCGGATACTCCGGATATATGACCTCCACAGGGTCACCCAGTAGCCATCCCCACTGCCTTCATGCCATGTCCATCCTCTAATAAATAATACATCGATACCTAATATATATCAGTATCTAATACTACAACCCTATACCATCACTTCTCGATCACCACATTTCAACCTCCACAATCATAACTCTACTCCCTCTCCACATTCACACATTTCATCAACAACTAACCATCCACCACTACGCATTATACATCTCCATCACCCTCCACAATCATAACTCTACTCCCTCTCCGCATTCACACACTTCATCAACAACTAACCATCCACTAACTACGCATTATACATCTCCATCACCACATTTCACCGTCCACCATCCTAACTCAACTCCCTCTCAACACTCACTTATTTCATCAATAAATAACCCTCCACCAACTACACTTTATACATCCAATTACAACTTCTGTCATCACTATTCAGTACTCTAACTTTTTTACTCACACCCCCTTCATTTCCACCTGTACCCCACATGTCTGTCAATTTTTTATTCCTTCCTGCTTCGTTACCACCTCTCTTGGCCGCCGTTTCATCGCTATCTTCACTCTGTTGACTTCCTTTGCCACCAACTTCAGCTCCCTTCAGGTCTCTTAAGCTTCTGCTCCTCCCTCTGCTCCTACTCAGATCAAGACTCCCCCAGGTTGCCTCTGACCTTGCCCCCTTCCCCTGCGCCTCACTTACTTTACTGCCTTGACTTTCCTGCCTTTCCTCTTCACTGTTTCTGGTCACATTTTCACTTGGTACCTCTCCCTGCTTCTGATCACACAGTACACTGTTACTTTTGATATTTTGCCTATCTTCCCCACTGATCGCAGCACTTCTCTCTTTTTCTTCATCTTGTTTTATCCTGCTTTCTAAGTCCATCAAACTATTCACAGTCCAGATTCTCTTCCAATTGCTGCCTGACACCACTAGTTCTTGACCTTTGATAGTTGCTCTCAGCCCCTGATTTATAGCTAGAATTCCGTGCTTTCTAAATATTTTTTCATTTCTAATCGCCTCTCTTCCCACGTCTCTCTTAATCCATATTTTTTCCCTCTGCACATTACCCGCGTTGCCTATCACAGCATCAGCCATCAGCGTAGAAAACAGTTGAACTTTGATAGGCCTGTTGCCCTTAATTCTTCCCACTCTCTGGACATCGTCTATGTCCACTTCACTAAAATTAACTTTCATTTTCCCCTGTATTAAGTCCACTACTTTATAGGTTGTAATCACTCTGTCTTCTCTTCGCTCCTCCGGCACACCATATATAAATAGGCACTTCTTCCTGCGATTTAAAGTGTTAGCTTCCACTTCTGCTTTCAGTTTCTGCGTCTCCTCTTCTAGTCGTCCTATTTTCTTTTTCGGTGTTGCCACTTCTTCGGCATTACTCCTCACTTGAGATGTTATATCGTCAGTCCTTTCCCGTAGCCATGCCTTCATTTTCTCGAACTCCCTGGTTTGTTCTTGAATCAAATTTTTCAGTTGCTCAAAAGGGCAGGCTTCTTCAACCACTTCTTTTACAAGGCTTCTGAATTCTTCATAGTCTGGCCATTCCTCATTTCTACTAGATGTCGGACCTGGGTTCAGCTCGACCCCCCATTCCATAGCAACATCATAACCACCGCCGATGCAAGCAATAATTCTCCTTTAATCTCCATTTCCATTTTACACCCACCTGATTTCGCTTCTTCTTTCTTCTTTCTCCCCTGCCATATTCCTATATTGTTCAACACCAATCATTGTCGTTACAACTCCACTCAACCTTCCAGCACTCCACACTCTCTCTTCTTACCCCCACTCCCGGGACCCTCCACGCAATACGTCCGCGCTCGACCGTGGCTAAAGCTGAACTGTGATATAGGCTATTAGTACGATGGGGTCGCCACTCCCAAAGTGATATATTAATGACTGATAGATGCTATGAAATGAGAATGGAGAGTGTTGCTGGAATGAAAGATGACAGAGAAAACCGGAGTACACGGAGAAAAACCTGTCCCGCCTTCGCTTTGTCCAGCACAAATCTCACATGGAGTAACCGGGATTTGAACCACGGTATCCAGCGGTGAGAGGCTGGTGTGCTGCTGTCTGAGCCACGGAGGCTACAGCAGTGAAGGATGGGATAAAATAAATCAGATGATGAACAACTTGGGTTCTGGGGGGGTCCAGTATAAGTCATAGTACATGGGCCCAGTACTTTGAGAAATTATTAAATAAAGGAGGCAAATGGAGAGCTCGTCATGAGGAGAGGGGAGGGATTGTGGTTTCAGGAGATTCGAGTGTCACTCTGCCTGAATTAGACGACTCTATTTTGTTTCAAGAAATAAGGGACCTGTTACAAAGAGCCAAACAGGGAACATATGATTTTGAAATATGTGGGAAAACGAAACAGCATGATGGTAATTTTGACAAGGATATTCAATGAAATCTTCGAGAAAGGGGTATTCGCAAAAGCTGGGGATAATATGCCCTATGTACAAAAATAGAAGGGACAGATTGAATCCAAGTAACTAAAGGGCAATAACCTTATTAGGTAAACTGGGGTAGTATATACTGGTATACTAGCAAACACTCTAAGGAATTGGGCAGAGAGACATTCGATTTTGTCAACACTTCAATGTGGTATCAGAAGAGGGAGAAGAAGAACAAATAATGTTTTATTGTGAGAACACTTATTTCATGGGAACAAAAAAGTTCCACCTATTCAATACCATACAATGTTATAAAATAATTTATAACATTTTATTATTCTTAGGACCGATTTCGATGCTGGTGTGCATCATTATCAGCTATAAAATTAGAAAAACTTACAATGACAAGCTTACAAAAACAATGCAGAAAGTGTACACAAATTTTACAAAACATGATCCCTAAACATTAATTTATAATCTAAAACTAAAAATATGGCACCAATTGTCTTAAAACTTTGTATATACTTCCTTGACAAGAGTCCTCTGAATCTAAAAGCGTTGAATAATATGTGAGCAGATTAAATTGAGCCGAGGACAAAAACTAATATCTCACTATCTTAAAAGTCTGAGAGCATATTTCCTTATTTCGTAAGAATATTTGTATAAAGCATTTTCTTGCTGAACATCCACTAAGTCTTGAAGTAACAGGTGCAATTAATAAGAAAACGTTTGATTATACACATCAAACACGCTGCCAGAGGTCCAATTTTGAACCGAGGACATTGTTTAGTACCCTAGAAACACGGCGTCCGCCTTATTTTCATGTAAAATAAAAATTTTGTTATTTAATACTCAGCGGACCGAATCCAGCCACGTTCTTTAAGTTAGAGAAGACATGTATTTTATTACGCAAAGCAGTGTTTGAAGTTTCTTCATGTTCTTTTTAGTTCTAGAAGTTTTTACGTCTTATGACTGGTTACGTTATTTTAACGACAGACTATCTTAACCAATAGGAAAATAGTAAAATAGCAGATTTCTGTATCTGTGCAGGGCTCTAGATATGGATATTATTACCTCGCAAATGAATTATTGGCAGCAAACTTACACAGATGCTTCTATTAAAAAGAACTATTAAATCTCACCAGCTAATACACAAATGTAACTTACACGCTTTGGTTTTCACTGGTGCACATAAGAAAATAATGTCTGGTCAGTATAGGACTAGTCAGTTTCATTCATGATCCAAAGCAGATACTTCATTCACTTTTGAATTTTTAAAAATCCAACCAAAACCATTATTAAAAAAGCTGTTTCATACAACGCAGAATGGTTTGACATCATCTGGTGAATTTGTGATTTCACATTGTTTGAAAACAAAAAATGCTTCCCCTGAGAATTTTGTTTTATTACTTACCTTGTTATTCTCTGGGACGATGGTAAATATCTTGCTGTTCTCGAAAAAGCATGCATGAACAGTGTAGAAGCCTCCATCACTGGCCATCAGCTTTGGTGGCCTGGGCACATCTAACATACAAGTGATACCAGGTTTCCTCACCAATTCCTGTACGGAAAACTTTCCCTTTCAGTGTTATAAATATCAGCTTAAACAAACTATGAAAATTACAAACGTCAACCTTAAACATATGAGACACTTGCCAAGGATTGCTCGCTTTGTCGCCAAACCACATTGACTGTTGAACTTGTTGAGCAAGCGTGTTATAGTCATAAAGAGTCTAAATGGCATCTATATACAAATACACACCACCAAATCGAACCTCGGATCTCATCCATGAAGTGCCATTCAGTCATCGGAAGTACAAGCACAACAGTGAGTGCAAGTGGATTATAAGCAAGAGAAATTGTATATTGGGAAACGAGTAACAGCTGATAATTGGATGGTGTTACGCATAACTTGACCAAGCACCAAAAATTAGTTGAGATAATTACAAAAACACAAAATCCTTTGTATTAATTCATCTTTCCTGTGAAATGTAAAATATTATACACCGAAATGAATATAAGAGTATGACATTTCTTTTAATTTATCAAGATTACTGTGGTGATATCTTAACATAATCTGGGATAATTATTGTAGATAAATGAGGTAATCCACCTAATCAATACAATATGAAATCATGGTACTAGTTTCGGCCTAATGATATTAGGCCATCATCAGCCATAAGGTCTTAAAACACTTAAAAAAACTACGATCAAATTCAACATCAATCTATTCTTAATTTTCACCAGTTGCTTTTAATTTCATACACGTGTTCAACAATTTTTTACGGATCGTAGAGACTGATTTATATTTATTGATTAAAGTATACCAACAGATCATATGAATTTTCAAGTGTTGTATTACATCATCAAGACAGTGACTCATTTTAGTGAATACTAGCAATTACCCGCGGCTTTGCTTGTGTGGATTTTGTAATTTGATCAAAGTACAGTGGAAATCCGCTATAGCGAGTACGGCATATAACGAGAAATCCGTTATAGCGACGACTTTTTCTGTCCCTTCAAAATTCCTATATTAAACTGTGTATCCTCCTTCGGTTACAGCGAGAACCCTATCACTGGCGCATCCGTTATTACGAGCGATTAAGGGCGCGCGATATTTTCCGTTACCGATATTTATGCACCCCAGCGATGATACTGTATGCGATCGATTACCTTCAGCATCATTTCCTCGCTATGTGCACTAGCGATTTCTCTCGTCGACATTCGAAGGCGATGTCGGAGTCGATTAGTAATATCCGTCGACAGCTGTTCCGTAAAGAAAATTCGAAATGAAAGAGAACATTTTTTCGTAATAAATGCGTAAATAACGTGTCCGATAACGGTTGTTAACTCGTTAAAAATTAAGGCTGGCTAAACGACCGCTTAATTTTGAGGCTAAATACTGCAATTAAATAAGAATGGGATACACCTCGAGATATCGCAGAGTGCTTAATTGATTTCAAAGGTTAGTTTATATTTTGTCGCGTCTGGTTAAATTACGGAAAAGGCTATTATGAAAATTCATAGCGAGAAAGGTATAATTTCTCTACTGGCGCTTGAAGTGTGTTTTCGTCATACGTATAGTACGGTTAAGTTGGGATACGTGACGCTGTTTGAATAAGAAAACTGAAACGTTTGCAACAAAATGCATTCGATCATCTTCGGTACGGTATAGTTTTCTCACTTTGTGCATTTGCGAGCTCTCTCGTTGACATTCAAAGGCGATGTTGGAGTTAATTAGTAATACCGATCGACTGCTGTTCTCTAAAGAAAATTCGAAATGAAAGAGGATAACACGTTTTCGTAATAAATGCGTAAATAACGTTGCCGATAGCAGTTGTTAACTCGTTAAAAATAAAGACTTAAGTAAACGAAATCTTCATTTTAATGTTATATACGGAAATTAAGTAAGAATGTGATACACCTCAAGATATGGCAGAGTACACCACTGATTTCAGAGGATATTTCATACCTTCTCGTGTCTAGTTACGGCTATTTACATGTAAATTTTTCGCGAGGATTTTATTTCTCTACATGCGTTTCAAATATGTTTTAATGATACGCTACATATACGGTTAGGTTAGGTCACTGGCGTAGCCAAGGGGGGCAGTGGGGCCGGCCCCCCCAAAATATTTCCTGAAACTAGAGCGAGGATCAGCCGTTGTTTTACGTACGGTACGAACAACTTAAAAACTTACGCCGAAATGTTTTCTCCATATTTGTACTGCTTGAATGAAAGGAAGACAATTAGGATTGTGATGCGCGGGGATATTTCCCTGTAGAGGTCTCACTATTGAGAATGTAACCGTGTGTTGACAAATGTCAAGACATGAAGAAAGGGGCAATTAGCAAGGGATTACTCAGTAGGGGGCCGGAACGTGACCACCGAGATAACGGGGGCCACGTCCAGAAACATTTGCAAGCTTACACCATCGTGTCAGCTATTGCATATCGGTTCCAGGAAACAACAATGTCCTAGGGATCCTCGGGTTGTACTGTGGTTGAGAGATGTGCTGTGTTTAAGTTGCAGCGTTGGGAAGACTGTGACGGGATTGTGAGCTGCACGTTTGTTCCTCATTTTGTGCCATATAAGTAACTTTTTTTGAACAGGAGCCGTTTTGTCACTGAGAAGCCAACACTATGAGCATCCTCGGTAAGTTATGAAAAAAGTTTTTTATTCTTACAGTAGCAAGACAATCGCGGATGCGTGCCTAAGTTTGATAGGTGGGCCTTGTCAAATGCCCGGGGACTGATTGGAACCTCGAATGGCATCATCAAAAGTGCGGGTAACTATTTTGTAATTGGCGGGCGTGATAACTCAGTCCCAATGGTTCTATCTTCTCAACAGGACGGCCCAGGCTTGAATCGCAGTCGATACATGAAACATTTTAAAAATGGGAAATCACGTTCTATTGATACGGATTCTACTTAAAACAAAGAATCCCGTACCTTACCTTTCCTTATACTTTTGAGCCAGGACCTCATCATTTATGGTGGGGTATTTTGAGTATCCAACCATTCTTCGGACCAACATTGTACCTTAAATAGTGAGTGGATGCAGTGGCGTACCCACAAAATAATTTCAGTGGGTGGGGTGTAAGTCCAGACCAGTAGTGTGGATACAACTTTTCCTTGGAAGTGGTTGTGAAAAGATTTTTTAAATTTTTATTTAGAATTTGCTCTACATCGCACCGTAGGTCTTATGGCGACGATGGGAAAGGAAAGGGATGAGAGTGGGAAGAAGCGGCCATGGCCTTAATTAAGGTACAGCCTCAGCATTTGCCTGGTGTGAAAATAGGAAACCACAGAAAACCATCTTTAGGGTTGCCGACAGTGGAGTTTGAACCCACTATCTCCCGGATGCAAGCACACAGCTGTGCGCCCGCCGCAAGGCCAGCTCGCCCGGTGGATATGAAAAGAAAGCCGGTCCTACCGAATGCGGTGACGGATCTTCAGTAGATATCAATCAATCAATACTGATCTGCATTTAGGGCAGTCGCCCAGGTGGCAGATTCCCTATCTGTTGCTTTCCTAGCCTTTTCCTAAATGATTTAAAATAAATTGGAAATTTATTGAACATCTCCCTTCGTAAGTTATTCCAATCCCTAACTCCCCTTCCTATAAATGAATATTTGCCCCAGTTTGTCCTCTTGAATTCCAACTTTATCTTCATATTGTGATCCTTCCTACTTTTATAAACGCCATTCAAACTTATTCGTCTACTAATGTCATTCCACGCCATCTCTCCGCTGACAGCTCGGAACATACCACTTAGTCGAGCAGCTCGTCTTCTTTCTCTCAATTCTTTCCAACCCAAACATTGCAACATTTTTGTAACGCTACTCTTTTGTCTGAAATCACTCAGAACAAATCGAGCTGCTTTTCTTTGGATTGTTTCGAGTTCATGAATCAGGTAATCCTGGTGAGGGTCCCATACACTGGAACCATACTCTAGTTGGGGTCTTACCAGAGACTTATATGCCCTCTCCTTTACATCCTTACTACAACCCCTAAACACCCTCATAACCATGTGCAGAGATCGGTACCCTTTATTTACAATCCCATTTATGTGATTACCCGAATGAAGATCTTTCCTTATATTAACACCTAGATACTTACAATGATCCCCAAAAGGAACTTTCACCCCATCAACGCAGTAATTAAAACTGAGAGGACTTTTCCTATTTGTGAAACTCACAACCTGACTTTTAACCCCGTTTATCAACATACCATTGCCTGCTGTCCATCTCACAACATTTTCGAGGTCACGTTGCAGTTGCTCACAATCTTGTAACTTATTTATCACTCTATAGAGAATAACATCATCCGCAAAAAGCCTTACCTCCGATTCCACTCCTTTACTCATATCATTTATATAAGAAAACATAAAGGTCCGATAACACTGCCCTGAGGAACTCCCCTCTCAACTATTACAGGGTCAGACAAAACTTCACTTACTCTAACTCTCTGAGATCTATTTTCTAGAAATATAGCAACCCATTCAGTCACATTTTGTCTAGTCCAATTGCACTCATTTTTGCCAGTAGTCTCCCATGATCCATCCTATCAAATGCTTTAGACAGGTCAATCGCGATACAGTCCATTTGACCTCCAGAATCCAAGATATCTGCTATATCTTGCTGGAATCCTACAATTTGAGCTTCAGTGGAATAATCTTGCCTAAAACCGAATTGCCTTCTATCGAACCAGTTATTAATTTCACAAACATGTCTAATATAATCAGAAAGAATGCCTTCCCAAAGCTTACATACAATGCATGTCAAACTTACTGGCCTGTAATTTTCAGCTTTATGTCTATCACCCTTTCCTTTATACACAGGGGCTACTATAGCAACTCTCCATTCATCTGGTATAGCTCCTCCGACCAAACAATAATCAAATAAGTACTTCAGATATGGTACTATATCCCAACCCATTGTCTTTAGTATATCCCCAGAAATCTGATCAATTCCAGCCGCTTTTCTAGTTTTCAACTTTTGTACCTATCTTATTGTAAATGTCATTGTTATCATATGTAAATTTTATTACTTCTTTGGCCTTAGTCTCCTCCTCTATCTCGACATTATCCTTGAAACCAACAATCTTTACATACTGCTGACTGAATACTTCTGCCTTTTGAAGATCTTCACATACACACTCCCCTTGTTCATTAATTATTCCTGGAATGTCCTTCTTGGAACTTGTTTCTGCCTTAAAATACCTATACATACCCTTCCATTTTTCACTAAAATTTGTATGAATGCCAATTATGCTTGCCATCATGTTATCCTTAGCTGCCTTCTTTGCTAGATTCAATTTTCTAGTAAGTTCCTTCAATTTCTCCTTACTTCCACAGCCATTTCTAACTCTATTTCTTTCCAGTCTGCACCTCCTGGTTTTTATTGTTACCATGTACAATCATACCTTCTGTACTCTTAACATAAACTGATGCATTATTGAAACTGTTCCTTCTTATTTTGTGAGGAAGTAGAATCTTCATTTAATGTGTCTTCTTAAAAAAGGAACCACTTTGGTACTTCACCCGGTGAAGGTGACTCAAGGCCAACTCTACTGCACCCACAAACAATGCTATATCCTCCCCATCCCATAACTTTCTTAACTCTGTCAGTGCCGGGAATCGAATGCAGGATGCCTTAAGTCAAATTCTAAAATAAGGAGACCTAAAAGTATCCAGTCGGCCCCACGGTGTAGGGGTAGCGTGCCTGCCAGTTACCGCAGGCCCCGGGTTCGATTCCAGGCCAGGTCAGGGCCTTTTACCTGGATCTGAGGGCTGGTTCGAGGTACACTCAGCCCACGTGTTTATAATGGAGGAGCTATCTGACGATGAGATGGCGGCCCCGGTCTAGAAAGCCAGGAATAACGGCGGATAGGATTCATCGTGCTGACCACACGACACCTCGTAATCTGCAGGCCTCCGGGCTGAATAGCCGTCGCTTGGTAGGCGATGGCCCTTCGGGGCTGTTACGCCATGGAGTTTGGTTTAGAAAAGTGTACAGAGAAGGAAGCGACAACCCTGCAAGGCTCTTCAGCTTCCAGCTAGTTCTTCTGTCCGGCCTCGTGCATTTAGGACAGTAAGAAAACGTACGCCTTAATAAATGCTCCTCATAAAACCTTTGTAAAAGTACTAACTGCATCTATTTATAACAATAATCACAAACGCCTCATTTTCATGTGGTCCAGTTGGTTGAGTCGCTGCCCTTCTGAGTCTCAGTTCGCAGGTTCAAATCCCGGCTTGGGTCGGTGGCCCTTAAAATGGTGTTGAAATGGCAACAGCTCAGTGTCGTTGGTTTCTGGCACGTAAATAAAAATTATTCATACGAATATTAGCGTCACAAAACTCTAACTTTATACTATTATATTCTGTATCCCAGGCTTGCGAGGAAAATTAATTAACAATTTACTTTACGTCGCTCCGACACAGATAGGTCTTATAACAATGGTGGGAGAGGAAAGGCTTAGGAGTGGGAAGGAAGCGGCCGTGGCCTTAATTAAGGTACAGCCCCAGCATTTGCTTGGGGTGAAAATGGGAAACCGCGGGAAAACATTTTCAGGGCTGCCGACAGTGGGGTTCGAATCCACTATCTCCCGGATGCAAGCTCACAGCTGCGTGGCCCTAACCGCGAGGGAAACTAATAGGACAAGGTAAACCCTACACAGCATACGTTGTGAGGTGTATTTTTCTTTACCAACTAACAAAATATCTATACCCATACGCTTTACATTATATATATATTTATTTATTTATTTATTTATTTATTTATTTATTTATTTATTTATTT
Organism: Anabrus simplex; assembly: GCF_040414725.1. Lineage (NCBI taxonomy): Eukaryota > Metazoa > Arthropoda > Insecta > Orthoptera > Tettigoniidae > Anabrus > Anabrus simplex. The sequence continues at coordinate 59,789,448 of NC_090266.1, forward strand.
ATTTATTTATTTATTTATTAATGCCTTCAGTACAGTGGTGAAGTTTGGGCTCCAGGCCCTCTCGTACACTTAACCAGAACTAATCAGAATCTTAAATAAAATACTGAGATACTTAAAATAGTTAAAACTACATAAATTAATAGAATTGAAAATACATTTAAATAAATTACTCACTAAATTAATATTAGAACTAATAAATAAAAATGCTCTTAAAAATGACTAATCCTCAGGAACGCACACATTCATCAACCATTCAGTCCGCTGTCCTCAGCAGGTAGTCTCGGCAGGTGACCTTAAATCGTGATTAAAGACAGCTACTTTCTCTGACCTGAACTGGCAGGGAATTCCATAATCTGGCGACAGTCACCACAAATGATCTATAAATTTTATTTGTGCGGTGCAGTGGAATAGAGAGAATGAATCTAGAACGTGTATTTAAGTTGTGAAATGATGATAAGAAATTGAATTTAGAAGAAATATACAGTACATTGGCTGACTTTCAGCTAACACTGTGACGTACCCACTCGGCCCACAGATTTTTGACAAAATTATAACGTGGTGGGTCACTTTAATATTGAAATAAATAAATGGTATATCATTGTTTTTCCATAAACAATATCCCATGGGCGCCAGCCTTCAAGCTTATGGCTTGAAAACGAAAATTGATAATAATAATTGTTACGGAGATATCCGTGGTAGTTATGCGTGAAAGAAGGTGCGCGCGTGAACGGGTCTCAAACTACGGAATCAAAGTTAATGTAAAATTTAACAAGGTTATATTTTCTTTTCAAAAACAAAGAAATAACAAGCATGGCAGGTACAAAGTAGCAAATCAAAAGGGTAGTTACAATATCTACAGAATTTGGGCTTCGCGCCCTGACTTTACACTGCTTGGGCAATCAGCTCAGTTTTACCCCAAACACAAGTTTCAACAGAGGGGCAGAAAACCCCATTCATGCCTAGGAGCCCTTGCTCCAAATTACACTGAAAAGCCTCCACGAGGCGTACAACACTCAATTTTCAAAAGAGCCACTCGCTCTCAAATTTAAGCCTCTCCCAGGCCACACCAAACTCCACCTTCAAGTTGTCCTCACTGGACATAGACACAGGGGTAAAATACCCAACCTACTGAGGTCTATTAAATGAAAAGGGGCAATTACATGACCTCTAAAATAACAATTTGAGAGGAGGCGATCTTGCACTCCTAATACACTTGTTTTTAAAACCTAATCTGGCTCTAGGCCACTAATGCAAGGGCTAATCCCATACTACAGAGGTGACTTTAGAAAAGAGCAGTTGGTTTTACATTAACGAAGAATAGGTTGAGAAAATTAAGTTCACCTCAAAACAATATGAGTGGGAGCTCGAGAGGGTTAGCACTCTCTATCCCAATATGCCACTTAAAAGAGAATAGATGAAAAGATTGGTTACATTTTAGGAAAAGGTTACATGGTGGAAACTCTTCGAACCCGCTCCGAGAGTTAGACTGCCAACCTAGCAAGAAAAGAAGTTATTAAGAGGCCATTACCTGGTGTTGAACAGCTGGAGAAGAAAGAGGCGCTTCCCGCCCCCTGCTATGTACTTAATACACTGAAAGATGGAACAGAAGTGGCCCGGAGACCCAAAAATCAGCAGTTTATATCCTCTCGCAGAAGTTTCGAGGCGTTAGGGGAATGAAAACACCCTCCCGCAAATTCTTTATTGGCTAGGGTACAGAAACATATCCAAGTTGGGGGAAGATACATCGGATTGATCGGAAATAACTCAAAGAAATTCGGGATTGGATAAATCTAAAACAAGGGGAAAAAGAGGGGTATACAGCCAACTTAAACAATAACAGAAAGAAATTTAGCAAAGAACAAACATTTGAAATAAAAATTTCTCCAACAAAATAGTTCTTTGACTCCGCACTAGGTTGCACTATTGGTGATCTTCAGTAGTGTCCTCTAGAAGAGAAAGTTCACACTTCTTACTTCAAGCGAAACAAAAACACATCAAAAATGACACAGTTCAAAAACTCAAAGTTTTCCATGTGGTGACATCTTCAGAGAAAGTAGAGAATTAATAGCGTAGATAAAGTTCAGACTTCCTCCAACAGAGGAGTTTCAACTGGCGCACATTTTGAATTAGCGGTGTGGAGGTGTACCGCCCGGTACAGACCTCCCCCCCCAAAAGTTCCTCCCGGGGTGACAAACGAAATGGTTTGAAAACAAGGTCCAAGTTTTGATGTAGATATGGAGATTAATTGCCAAAAAAAATTTATAAGATTTTCTTAATTTGGTTTGATTCAGTTTCAAAATTTTGTTGTTGCAGGTGAAGTATAGTCTTTAAGTTTGTAGAAGTAGAATTCTGAAGATAAACTTTTAATACTTAAAAGTGATGAAAAATTTTGCAATGTCCATCAAATATTGCTGTTGAATTCCCAAGTGTAGTCATTGCTTATAGTAACTGTTCATGTAGTTGATGTTGATGAAGTTGGATGGCCAGACCGGCCGTTGCAGCTTGCGTCCAAAGGAGGCCGCTCGGACCCCTCAAGTACCCTGAGATACCGCTCGCCCGCACTATGAGGGGAGCAGAGGTGTTGAAACACGCCGCGCCCGCGGTGAACATATACAGGCTGCGGGCAAGTAGCAGGTCGTGCGCCGCGCCTCAGCCTTGGCCGGGAGGAGAGTTCCGGCTCGCCGTGCACCTGACGTCCTCGCTGGAGAAGAGGGGGCCCGTCCTCTGCCCCAGTTGCTGCACGGCGCCGCGCGGCTGCGGGGGCACTAAAAACATTAAAGCTAGGCGGCAGAATTGTGTTGGACCATCATGTTTTTTTGAGGGCACAGGCATGTAGAGAGATTGAGGGGCCAGCGGCGTGCAGATATCCATGGCATTTCAACTAAGCCAGCCACTGTGTGTAGTGGAGCAGGAGACGGGAGCGTGGTAATGGCCGTGGCAAGGACAGGATGGCAGTTTAACAAATCGGGGGAGGTTTCACACAAATGCTTACATATAAAACAAAATAGAAGGAGCAGAATGCCTTAAGAGGGGAAACTCAAAAAAAATATAACCTTCATATTCCTATCAAATTATATGAAGCAAGTTAACACGGAAATTACACCGGTTTCACCTGTGACAGGTGAACCCTAAATATCCTCTCGGTGGCTGGATTGCTTACTAACAACGTAACGGGCGTAAGAAAATCGAGAATGATACAAGGCCCATGAAATCTGGGGGCAAGCTTGCCCGCGGGAACAAAGTTCTTGACCATCACCTGGTCACCTACCTTCAAAGTGGTGGGTCTCCGTCCACGATCATACCTTTCCCTAACCTTTTCATGAGATACATTAAGATTGGCTTTAGCCTTCTTCCAAAGATCTTTAATATTATCCGGATCTATTGTCTCGGGTAGAATGTCACTCAGAGACCAGAGGTTAGAGAGCGGCGAGTTGGGAACAAACTTGAACATCAAAGAAGCTGGAGTGAACTTATGAGATTCATGAACCGCCGAATTCAAAGCAAAAGCTAACCAATGCAGGGACGTGTCCCACCTAGAATGATCTTCATGATGATAGGCAATAAGTGCGGACCTGAGATTACGATTAACCCGTTCAGCCAGAGATGGTTGAGGGTAATAAGCAGAAGTAGTTACATGAGAGATGGATAAGTCAAAACAGAATTTACGAAATAAATTAGATGTAAAAGCCTTAGCATTATCAGATACAATATATTGGCACGGACCAAAAGAAGCAAAAATAGAATTTAGGCAATTAATGGTGGACTGAGCGGTAGCCAGCTTAGTCGGAAAAAACCAAGAAAATCTGGTAAAACCATCTACGCATACAAAGATGAACTTGTTAGCATTACCCTTTGACTGGGGGAAGGGTCCTACATAATCAATATACAGGCGTTCCATGGGGCGCGACGCTTGCTGAGAAGACAAGAGACCTACCTTGGTGGACATGGTCGGTTTACTAAGCAAACAGGATTTACAAGCCTTTACTAGTTCACGGATTTCACCGTCCATACCTTTCCAGATGAACATTTCACGAATCTTTTCACGAGTTTTAAAGATACCAAGATGCCCTCCTAATGGGGTCTCATGATAATACTTGAAGATCATAGGTACAAGAACCGCTGGAACAACAACTTTCATCATCTTGTCATGCCTCGAAGGGCAACATAAAACACCATTCCTCAGAACATAAGGGACAACATGTTCCCCAGAAGAAAGGGTTTCCATTATCGGAGCCAGCGTCGGATCTTCACGTTGGTATTTCTCGATATCCCTAAAGAGCATGGGAGCATCTGTTAGGATGGCGTTAACCTCAGATAGTATGGACTCGGAAGGTGATGAACTGTCGACCGGTTCATGGGTCTCGACGTCGTTAGAAAACATACGGCTGAGTCCATCAACAACAACATTTTCGGTACCTCTGATATGTCTAACATCAAACTGGAAGGCAGAAATACGAATGGCCCAGCGGGCTATACGACCAGTACGACGCGGCCTACCTAAGACCCAGCTTAGGGCTTGATTATCTGTCTCCAGGCCGAATTTGCCATGTTCCAGATAGAGACGGAACTTCTCTAAGGCGAATAAGACTGCCAAACCTTCGAGCTCATATATGGAATACTTGGCTTCTTGAGCCGACAAGGTCCTAGATGCATAGGCGATGGGTCGCCTCCCTAGTTCAGTCTCTTGAAGAAGGACTGCAGCTACTGCTGACGACGATGCGTCGGTTTGGACAATGAATTTCTTCGAGAAATCAGGCATAGCAAGTACAGGGGCATTACAAAGAGCTAATTTAAGGTCTTCAAAAGCGGCTTGTTGAGAAGGTCCCCACTCGAATTTGATGCCTTTCCTACGAAGAAGGTTTAAGGGCGCCGCTCTATTAGCGAAGTTAGGAATAAACTTCCTGAAGAAATTCACCATACCAATGAACCTGGCGATGCCTTTGATGTCCTTGGGAGGTTTAAAATCACGGATGGCCTGTGTTCTCGAATGATCGATTGCAACACCATCAGGTGACACAATATGCCCTAGGAATGACATAGATGGCTTAGCAAAGGCAACCTTGGACAACTTAACAGTTAACCCAGCCTTACGAAGGCGATCGAGAACTTCTCGCAGATGATCTAGATGCTCTTCAAAAGTCTCTGAAAATACGACGACATCATCCAAGTAGTGATATAAGTACTCAAATTTGATGTCGGAGAAGACCCTATCTAGTAGCCTAGTGAGTACAGCTGCTCCCGTGGGGAGCCCGAAAGGCACGCGGTTGTATTCGTATAAATTCCAGTCCGTGGCAAACGCTGTAAGATGTTTAGACTCTTCGGCAAGGGGAATTTGATTATAGGCCTGATTCAAGTCCAAGATAGTAAAGAACTTGGCCTTACGAAACCATGAAAAACAAGAATGAAGGTCAGGAAGGGGCACAGATTGCAACACCACCTTCCGATTGAGAGCCCTATAATCAATTACAGGCCTGAAGCCTCCTTGGGGTTTCGGAACTAGAAAAATAGGCGAAGAATACGCCGACTTAGAGGGCCTAATAATACCATCCTTCAACATCTGATCGATGATTTCTTTTAGAGCCTTCATTTTAGGTGGAGATAGCCTATACGGTGGAAAACGGACAGGAATCGAATCCGTGACCTCAATTTTGTATTCGATCAGGTCAGTAACACCAAGAGTATCAGAGAACACCTCGGGAAACGACTGACACAATTTGCGAATACTATCAGCCTGCTCCTCAGGTAGATGTCTAAGGTCTAACAACATCTCATCCTGGGTAGGCGAAATAGAAGAACATAATGCAGAATTACACTTTAATAAAGGGATGTTACAATTAGAGGCAAATTTGAAAGTGCAAGACCTACTCTGAAGATCGAGCACAAGACCAGTGTGAGAAATAAAGTCCGCTCCCAATATAATGGGGCAAGACAAGAGCTTGGCCACAAACAATTTAACTTTCCATGTGAATTTAAAAATACGAATTTTGACATATAAGGAACCGAGAATTTCTAAGGGGGATGAATTAGCCGAAACATATTGAACAGGAGATGAGACATAGTCAGATAGTTTACAAACAGATTTCAATTTAGAATACCATTCAGCCGAAATAATCGAACAAACACTGCCTGAATCTAAGAGAGCTGTTATAGGCTCGTTATTTAACTCGATCTTAAGAAAAGGAACTGGTGCGGGGGAATCCGCCGCAATCCTAAGACACTCTTTGGGACCTTCAAAAGATAAATTTGAAAATTGCTCGTTCCCTGAATTTACAACCTGTTTACCAGGGGCTGAGTCTCGGGAAGATGGATTCGTCGACTCAGCCGAAGCCACTAGTCACTTTTTATTATTGGCATAGGTAGAATTTGCACCAGAAGTTGAGCAGGAGGGGGTGCTATTCGAGTTTGGGCAATTCTTGGCGATATGTGAGAAAGCCCCACATTTAAAACAGCCTTGTGCTGAACCAGCTCCATTATTTGCCCTACTAGTTTTGACCAATGGACATTTATTGCGAAGATGGTCAGGCGACCCGCAAGCATAACATTTACGGGGTGTGACTGGTCGGCGAGGTGGAGGCCGAGTATTACTAAACGAAGGAGGGGGTTCTTTTGCCACACGCAAAGAATCAGCGTACCTAACTCCTTCCGCTGAGACGGCCAACGCTTCAAGTTCAGAGAAGGTTTGCGGGCACGCCGCGAAACACAGGTATGACCTATAAGATGGTGAAATGCCTTCTACAATAGCCTGTACAATCTGGTCCTCAGGGAAGTGCAGAGCAAACACCCTAGTATAAAACTTAATGTCCTGTATGAAATCAGCCAAGTTCTCATCCAAGCGCTGTACACGATAATAGTACTTCTGAATAAGGGAGGACCTGGCCCTAGCCGGGATGAAGTTAGCTAGCAAGTGGGCATGGAAATCCTCAATAGATGATTGCTCGGCAATGGCTCTTACGATTTTATCTGAGAGAATACCAATAGCATACGGATAGATAATTTGCAAAATTTGACATGGAGAAAGAGAAAACACAAGTGCATGATCCTGAAATTCAACCAGAAATCTTAAAAATGAAATTACTTCACTGGTGGTATTAACCGAAAACTTAGAGATACCTCTGAGCAACATTGCCAATGGATGAGGCAAGCTGCTAAACCCGGGTGACATAGTAGGTAAAGGTTTCAAAGGCAAGGAAGTTAATTCCGAACGGATGTTACTCAACGATGCACGGCGTTCAGATTCGTTGTCCAATGGGGCAGAGATAGTTTGAGCAGCAACGGTTATCCTATTAACTTCTCCCTTATGAGGCTCTTCCTCGCTACCTACATTCACTATGGTGGGTTGATCAGATTTGGGAGGAACTTCCCCAGTTAACAATTGAGTGACCTTACTAGATAATTCGGAAATATTTTCCAGGAGCGTACTAGCTTCCTTCCTCTGAACGTCATTCAGTTTTAGAGACAACAGATCGTTAACCCTATTCGAAAAATGATATAGCCTAGCTTGCACACGCTTAATTTGATTAGGAGAAGGATCATTTTCATCAAAAAAGCTAACTACAGAAGCTAGCCCAGTAATATTCTCCATGATCGTGGAAAGAGAGTCGTCAATTTCTTTCTCTCCCAAATTGGGGATGGAAATGGGCAAATCTAGGGACTCTCTAAGCTTGTTTGTGTCTACTGCAACCGTGCCTCCAGATTGTACATTTCTAATAGTCAATTCATAGATCAACTCCTCCTTGCGCAAATAGTTAAGATGGAGAACATCGCGAGGGCCGGGCATGGTGACAGAACAATTTTGAAAAACTCAAAAAATTCCAGCAACTGGGAAAATAGTTAGAGTTCGGAACAAACAATGTTTAGCCGTCAAAAGGGGCTAAATTGAGACCCATTCAACCACGCTCTGCTACCACTTGTTACGGAGATATCCGTGGTAGTTATGCGTGAAAGAAGGTGCGGGCGTGAACGGGTCTCAAACTACGGAATCAAAGTTAATGTAAAATTTAACAAGGTTATATTTTCTTTTCAAAAACAAAGAAATAACAAGCATGGCAGGTACAAAGTAGCAAATCAAAAGGGTAGTTACAATATCTACAGAATTTGGGCTTCGCGCCCTGACTTTACACTGCTTGGGCAATCAGCTCAGTTTTACCCCAAACACAAGTTTCAACAGAGGGGCAGAAAACCCCATTCATGCCTAGGAGCCCTTGCTCCAAATTACACTGAAAAGCCTCCACGAGGCGTACAACACTCAATTTTCAAAAGAGCCACTCGCTCTCAAATTTAAGCCTCTCCCAGGCCACACCAAACTCCACCTTCAAGTTGTCCTCACTGGACATAGACACAGGGGTAAAATACCCAACCTACTGAGGTCTATTAAATGAAAAGGGGCAATTACATGACCTCTAAAATAACAATTTGAGAGGAGGCGATCTTGCACTCCTAATACACTTGTTTTTAAAACCTAATCTGGCTCTAGGCCACTAATGCAAGGGCTAATCCCATACTACAGAGGTGACTTTAGAAAAGAGCAGTTGGTTTTACATTAACGAAGAATAGGTTGAGAAAATTAAGTTCACCTCAAAACAATATGAGTGGGAGCTCGAGAGGGTTAGCACTCTCTATCCCAATATGCCGCTTAAAAGAGAATAGATGAAAAGATTGGTTACATTTTAGGAAAAGGTTACATGGTGGAAACTCTTCGAACCCGTTCCGAGAGTTAGACTGCCAACCTAGCAAGAAAAGAAGTTATTAAGAGGCCATTACCTGGTGTTGAACAGCTGGAGAAGAAAGAGGCGCTTCCCGCCCCCTGCTATGTACTTAATACACTGAAAGATGGAACAGAAGTGGCCCGGAGACCCAAAAATCAGCAGTTTATATCCTCTCGCAGAAGTTTCGAGGCGTTAGGGGAATGAAAACACCCTCCCGCAAATTCTTTATTGGCTAGGGTACAGAAACATATCCAAGTTGGGGGAAGATACATCGGATTGGTCGGAAATAACTCTAAGAAATTCGGGATTGGATAAATCTAAAACAAGGGGAAAAAGAGGGGTATACAGCCAACTTAAACAATAACAGAAAGAAATTTAGCAAAGAACAAACATTTGAAATAAAAATTTCTCCAACAAAATAGTTCTTTGAATCCGCACTAGGTTGCACTATTGGTGATCTTCAGTAGTGTCCTCTAGAAGAGAAAGTTCACACTTCTTACTTCAAGCGAAACAAAAACACATCAAAAATGACACAGTTCAAAAACTCAAAGTTTTCCATGTGGTGACATCTTCAGAGAAAGTAGAGAATTAATAGCGTAGATAAAGTTCAGACTTCCTCCAACAGAGGAGTTTCAACTGGCGCACATTTTGAATTAGCGGTGTGGAGGTGTACCGCCCGGTACAATAATAATAGTAATAATAATAATAATGATAATAATAATAATAATAATAATAATAATACGTAATGAGACTCAAAAAACTCCCAGGGGTAGGGTGATGGGACACAAATCATTAAGTACACTAACACTGACATTCTGCGAGTCGGAGCGTGGAATGTTAGGAGTTTGAATCGTTGTGGTAGGTTAGAGAATCTGAAAAGGGAGATGGATAGGCTAAAGTTAGATGTAGTTGGTATAAGTGAAGTACGTTGGCAGGAAGAACAGGATTTTTGGTCAGGCGACTACCGAATTATCAACACGAAGTCAAACAGGGGTAATCCAGGAGTTGGTTTAATAATGAATAAGAAAATAGGGCAGCGGATAAGCTACTACGACCAGCATAGTGAAAGAATTATTGTCGCCAAGATAGACACCAAACCAATGCCCACCACAATAGTGCAGGTCTATCTGCCTACTAGTTCAGCGGATGATGAAGAAATTGAAAGAATATATGAGGAGATAGAAGATTTAATACAATATGTCAAAGGTGACGAGAATCTAATTGTGATGGGAGACTGGAACGCAGTGGTAGGCCAGGGAAGAGAAGGTAGCACAGTAGGAGAATTTGGATTGGGACAAAGGAACGAAAGAGGAAGTCGGCTGGTTGAATTCTGCACTGACCATAATTTAGTCCTCGCCAATACTTGGTTCAAACACCACAAACGACGGCTGTATACGTGGACGAGACCTGGAGACACTGGAAGGTATCAAATAGACTTCATTATGATTAGGCAGAGATTCAGAAACCAGGTGTTGGATTGCAAAACTTTCCCAGGAGCAGACGTGGACTCTGACCACAACTTGTTGGTCGTGAAATGCCATCTGAAGTTGAAGAAATTGAAGAAAGGAAAGAATGCAAAAAGATGGGATCTAGACAAGTTGAAAGAAAAGAGTGTGATGGATCGTTTCAAGGAACATGTTGCACAAGGACTAAATGAAAAGGCCGAAAGAAACACAGTAGAGGAAGAGTGGAGAGTCATGAAAAATGAAGTCAGTAGGGCTGCTGAAGAAATGTTAGGAAGGAAGAAAAGATCAACTAAGAATCAGTGGATAACTCAGGAGATACTAGACCTGATTGATGAACGACGAAAATACAAGAATGCCAGAAATGAAGAGGGCAGAAAAGAATACAGGCGATTAAAGAATCAAGTGGATAGAAAGTGCAAGGTAGCTAAGGAAGAATGGCTGAAGGAGAAGTGCAAGGATGTCGAAGGCTGTATGGTCCTGGGAAAGGTAGATGCTGCATACAGGAAAATCAAGGAAACCTTTGGAGAAAGGAAATCTAGGTACATGAATATTAAGAGCTCAGATGGAAAGCCACTTCTAGGGAAAGAAGACAAAGCAGAAAGATGGCAGGAGCATATCCAACAGTTGTATCAAGGTAACGATGTAGATAATTTCGTTCTGGAACATGAAGAGGCTGTTGATGCTGATGAAATGGGAGACCCAATTTTGAGGTCAGAGTTTGACAGAGCTGTGAGTGACCTAAATAGGAACAAGGCACCTGGAATTGATGATATTCCCTCTGAATTACTGACTGCCTTAGGAGAAACCAGCATGGTAAGGTTATTTCTTTTAGTGTGCAAGATGTATGAGACATGAGAAGTCCCATCCGATTTTCGGCAGAATGTTGTTATACCCATTCCCAAGAAAGCCGGTGCTGACAGGTGTGAAAACTACCGCACTATTAGTTTAGTATCTCATGCCTGCAAAATTTTAACACGTATTATTTACAGAAGAATGGAAAAACAAGTTGAAGCTGAGTTGGGGGAAGATCAATTTGGCTTCAGAAGAAATGTAGGAACACGTGAAGCAATCCTGACTTTACGTCTGATCTTAGAGGATCGAATCAAGAAGGACAAGCCCACGTACATGGCATTCGTAGATCTAGAAAAGGCATTCGATAATGTTGATTGGACCAGGCTATTTATGATTCTGAAGATGATAGGGATCAGATACCGAGAACGAAGAATTATCTACAACCTGTATAAAAATCAGTCTGCAGTGATAAGAATCGAGGGCTTTGAAAAAGAAGCAGCAATCCAGAAAGGAGTGAGGCAAGGCTGCAGTTTGTCCCCTCTCCTTTTCAATGTTTACATAGAACAGGCAGTAAAGGAAATCAAAGAGAAATTTGGAAAGGGAATCACAGTCCAAGGAGAAGAAATCAAAACCTTGAGATTTGCCGATGATATTGTTATTTTATCTGAGACTGCAGAAGATCTCGAGAAGTTGCTGAATGGTATGGATGAAGTCTTAGGTAAGGAGTACAAGATGAAAATAAATAAGTCCAAAACAAAAGTAATGGAGTGCAGTCGAACGAAGGCAGGTGATATAGGAAATATTAGATTAGGAAACGAAGTCTTAAAGGAAGTAGATGAATATTGTTACTTGGGTAGTAAAATAACCAACGATGGCAGAAGTAAGGAGGACATAAAATGCAGACTAGCACAAGCAAGGAAGAGCTTTCTTAAGAAAAGAAATTTGCTCACTTCAAACATTGATATCGGAATTAGAAAGATGTTTTTGAAGACTTTTGTGTGGAGCGTGGCATTGTATGGAAGTGAAACATGGACGATAACTAGCTCAGAAAGAAAGAGAATAGAAGCTTTTGAAATGTGGTGTTATAGAAGAATGCTGAAGGTGAGATGGATAGATCGAATCACGAATGAAGAGATACTGAATCGAATTGGTGAGAGGAGATCGATTTGGCTAAATTTGACGAGAAGAAGAGATAGAATGATAGGACACATCTTAAGACACCCAGGACTTGTTCAGTTGGTTTTTGAAGGAAGTGTAGGTGGCAAGAACGGTAGGGGTAGACCAAGGTCTGAATATGACAAACAGATTAGAGCAGATGTAGGATGCAATAGTTACGTAGAAATGAAAAGGTTAGCACAGGATAGGGTGGCATGGAGAGCTGCATCAAACCAGTCTATGGACTGATGACTCAAACAACAACAACTTGGAATTTAAGGATCATTAATAATAATTTCAGAACATACAAATTAAAACAGCTATTTATTAGGATGAAAAACGTGACGTAACGGCGTATTAACGAAATCCGAACTTACGGAAGCAAGAGAAAAATTGAATGAAATTAACTCTAAGAAAATGAACTGTTGCGCGAAGACTTGCAGCAACTTATGCCATAAGCTCACCATATGTAGACTCTGTTGTCTTGAAGCTGATGATGGGTGGATCTCTCGTACCGGCTGCCTCGTCTGTTGTTGGATTCCAGTCCTACTTATGCTTTTCTTGCCTTTAACACTTCCTACTTTACTCCTTACATAAAGACGTAATGAGCCCTAATTTTAAATGCAAAACCACCATGGGTTATGTTCATGGAGAGAATACACTTGTATTATTCCGTATTACGGAGCAGTAGTGTAGCTAAATTCATAATAAAAGCTCTCCTTCCCTATACTAGTCAAAACCGTTCTCCCGTTGACTACGTCTCGTCATTGCGATAACAAGTCCCAATGAGAGTAACTTTTGAGTAGTATCCTACGGTACTACTCAGATGCGAAGTGAACTAAGTTAAAATCTTCTCCGATGTGCAGACGTAGAATCGTAGTAAGAGTGTCTTCCAAGAGTGAGAATCAGAATGTCCTCTCCAGCTCTTGTCTACGAAGTATATCCGTTCAAATGTCTCCTTCCATCAGCCATATCACATGGTCCAGTAAGATTCGAGGTCTCATCCCTTCTCCTATGTATTGCTGTGAATCTATCACGTTGCTTCATTACGTTCATTCACACAGGGTGAACTTTCCCGCTGAAATAAAGCGTCAGGTAGCGAATTTCAAAAAGTGGGCGTTTATAATGTATCAACTGTCTCTTCATGAGGTAGAGAGGGTGAGGTCTCTCCTAACCTACATGACGTACTTTTCCTGGAAATGGGCTGAAATTAGCCTGCTGACTCTGGTCACCTCACAACGGCTATTGGAAAATTTACTGCAAGTTATTAATACACTGACTGACAGTGACAATGCAACACCAAGGAGGAGTCGTTCGAAAGGGATGAAAGTTGGGGAAAAAACAGAGACGCACGGACGAATAATTGACGTTTATTTCAAACCGATATGCAGGTTACACAATGCGCACGGCATCGACTCAGTAGGATGTAGGACCACCGCGAGCGGCGATCCACGCAGAAACACGTCGAGGTAGAGAGTCAATAAGAGTGCGGATGGTGTCCTGAGGGATGGTTCTCCATTCTCTGTCAACCATTTGGCACAGTTGGTCGTCCGTACGAGGCTGGGGCAGATTTTGCAAACGGCGTCCAATGAGATCCCACACTTGTTCGATTGGTGAGAGATCCGGAGAGTACGCTGGCCACGGAAGCATCTGTACACCTCGTAGAGTCTGTTGGGAGATGCGAGCAGTGTGTGGGCGGGCATTATCCTGCTGAAACAGAGCATTGGGCAGCCCCTGAAGGTACGGGACTGCCACCGGCCGCAGCACATGCTGCACGTAGCGGTGGGCATTTAACGTGCCTTGAATACGCACTAGAGGTGACGTGGAATCATACGCAATAGCGCCCCAAAACATGATGCCGCGTTGTCTAGCGGTAGGGCGCTCCACAGTTACTGCCGTATTTGACCTTTCTCCACGCCGACGCCACACTCGTCTGCGGTGACTATCACTGACAGAACAGAAGCGTGACTCATCGGAGAACACGACGTTCCGCCATTCCCTCATCCAAGTCGCTCTAGCCCGGCACCATGACAGGCGTGCACGTCTATGCTGTGGAGTCAATGGTAGTCTTCTGAGCGGACGCCGGGAGTGCAGGCCTCCTTCAACCAATCGACGGGAAATTGTTCTGGTCGATATTGGAACAGCCAGGGTGTCTTTCACATGCTGAAGAATGGCGGTTGACGTGGCGTGTGGGGCTGCCACCGCTTGGCGGCGGATGCGCCGATCCTCGCGTGCTGACGTCACTCGGGCTGCGCCTGGACCCCTCGCACATGCCACATGTCCCTGCGCCAACCATCTTCGCCACAGGCGCTGCACCGTGGACACATCCCTATGGGTATCGGCTGCGATTTGACGAAGCGACCAACCTGCCCTTCTCAGCCCGATCACCATACCCCTCGTAAAGTCGTCTGTCTGCTGGAAATGCCTCCGTTGACGGCGGCCTGGCATTCTTAGCTATACACGTGTCATGTGGCACACGACAACACGTTCTACAATGACTGTCGGCTGAGAAATCACGGTACGAAGTGGGCCATTCGCCAACGCCGTGTCCCATTTATCGTTCGCTACGTACGCAGCACAGCGGCGCATTTCACATCATGAGCATACCTCAGTGACGTCAGTCTACCCTGCAATTGGCATAAAGTTCTGACCACTCCTTCTTGGTGTTGCATTTGCTCTGTCAGTCAGTGTATGAATGATGTTGAAATACTTTACCCAATAATTTGTTCGTTCAGAATACGTTATAATCGTGATACAAAGAAATGAAATGATGATTGAAATGGATGATAAAATCCCTATATATATATACATATTAATTTAAACATGACCTATCAGTGATTAAATATATACATCTTATCAATTAATTATATAGTTCAATAATTGAAAACATGCAGTGATGTCCCAAATATCACAACACTGATCACCATCGTTAAAATGTGTAGCTGACGACGTTTATCAGACATCAGCCATGAGACAGCTTGATAGTGTGGGGTGACATGAACATCGTACGTGATATTGTAAATAAATCGCAGGCAGTGCTCGTTGAAGTTTAAATGTTTCTTCTCACGTCATGTCAACTAAAACAACGTCACAATAATCAAGAATGGGGAGAATGGGTGTCTGTATTAGTTTGGCCTGTAGCTCAATTGGAAATACATCCCTCTGCCGTTTAAGAGGGTGAAGAACTCCAAAAATCTTTTTACGTATTTCTTTCGTGTGATCAGACCAATCAACTGTTTCATTAATCATTACGCCGGGATTTGTAACCGTTTTACTGTAAGGAATAATATTACCATTCAGTAGGATAGGCGGGATTGCGACATTGTTTGAGCAGCTCAGTAATTTTCGAGATCCAATTATAATTGAGATTTTTTGCAGTTTAGTATAAGAGAGCTTCGTTGTGCATATACACTGAGTCCTCGGAGGTCCCTGGTAACATCTTGTCTTGCAGTGTCGATATATTTGAAGATCGTCAGCACAGAAGTAATGTGTGTTATTTCCTGTCACATATGGTGTGTCATTGATATAAATACATAAAATTAGGGGCCGTAGAACACTGCCCTGTGGGGCAACACTAAGTTTCATTTTCCATTTAGAGGCCTTGTCGTTTACTGCTACACGCTGTTGACGGTTACTCAAATAAAAACTAAAACCCTTAAGCATGGCCAGGTCGGAATTTAGCAGCTCCATTTTCTTTATCATAGTCGGAGTTACTTTATAGTGTCAAAGGCGCTACTGAAGTCAAGAAGGATAAGTATAGTGAGCAGTAGTTTGTCCATAGCGTTTCTAATGTCTTCAGTAACCTTCAAAAGTGCTGTCGCGGTACTGTGACCCTTCTCAAATCCAGATTGCAAAGGGTCCAAAAGAGCATTTTCATTTAGGTATTCCACAACTTCCTCGTATACTAAAAGTTCAAAGTCTTTAGAAAGCGCAGGGAGTATGGACATAGGGCGATAGTCAGAGGGTGATTGTGGGTTTAAACTCTTAGGTACCGATATAATATTGGCCGTTTTCCAGACAGTAGGGAAAGTTCCGTTTAGTAAACAGTAGTTCAGTATGTGCGTCAGTATAGGCAAGATAGCACCCATAACGTCATATATAAAAGTAATATGAATGTCATCTACACCTGTAGTCTCTGATTTAATCGAGTACAAAGCCTTTTAACCTGATTTTGTGACACTGAAATGTGAATGGTGGATTGGCTGGAGGGGAGGGCGGTGAGTCGGTGCAGTTAATTTGGGTAATTTGAATATTTATTCTACTAAAGTAATCGTTCAGTTCGTCAAGTGGAATGTCAGAAGTTGTCTGTCTCTGTTGATGTTTTGCTATTCCTAGAGCTCTAAGTTGGTCCCACGCGCGATTAGAATTTAAGTTGTTAGCTAAATTCCGGAAATATATACATTTTTTATTTCTGATTAACTGCTTTGTGCGATTTCTTAAGATGCGGTTAGATTCGAAGTCTGTGTCATCAAGGGTTTGTTTATAATGTCGAAATAAAGAGTCACGGTGGGCTATCATTCTCATGCCTTCATCATCTAGCCATGGACAACAAGAAGGATGGGAAACCTGTATTCGACGCGTGTGTGTGTATATCTTGGCCGCATTGTTTGTATAAAATGTCGCTTCTTTATTGCTTATCACATGACCATTATTATAATAACATTACCGCATTTATTCTAAACTAGAATATTGCATCCTTACTCAAACTGTTCATTTTTGCATTCATTTCACTTGTACTCGGAATATATGAAATGCTGCAGTTATGTTGGGATGGGAGTAATAGAGGTAGCCGGAGGGGGGGGGGATTTCGTCCAAGGAGACCACACACACACCAGGAGTTTTAACGAATGTACTTTTATTAAGCATTTTATATAAAATGCATATTAATATTAGCTTCCGGTGTCCGACTCATTGGCTGAATGATCAGTATTAAGGCCTTCGGTTCAGAGGGTCCCGGGTTCGATTCCCGGCTGGGTCGGGGATTTTAATCGCGTCTGAATAATTCTTCTGGCTGGGGACTGGGTGTTTGTCCCAACATATTCATATTCAGACAACATACTACAGTACCAACCACCAGAGAAACACACAACACTGATTACATCTCTCTATAAAGGGTTGGCATCGGGAAGGTCATCCGGCCGCAAAACAGGGCCAAATCCACATGAGCGACGCAGTTCGCACCCGCGACCCCACACATGTGAGAAAAGCGGGGGAAGAAGAAGAAGAAGATTACTATTGGCTTCTATAACGTGCTCCTATTTTTTCCACTATTCTACGTGATTCTACGTTGCTACGCTCGACATGCTACTACTAACCTCTGTGTGTGTGCTCTCTTCGCCCGTCCAGCTGGTACTGTTCGCACTGTTGCCCTCCCTCCTTTCCTCCCCTATCACCTCGCTGCGCAATGTGTACCTTCTGCTCTCGTCTTTTCTGGATGTTTCCATCGTAATATAAATAAGGCCTGCTTTCGGCTCTATTGGTGAGTTGGATGAAGAAGACGAGTTGTGTGGAGGGAGGACTTTCTTTTATTTGCGCTAGCGGCTGGTCCGTGTGCAATGTTTTTAAAATGGTGTTTGTTGTTCATGATTGAAGCTCAAGGACTGCTGGACGAGTGAGCGAACTTTAAATCTATATTCTCTTCCCATACTTAATTTTTCTCTTTAAAGCTGTATTCCCCTATTTCATCATGCCCAACTGGCTGCTAAAGACTGTTCACGCTACCAAATATCACTAGTCTGAGCTGTTGATATTGGTGTTTGTCTTGGAACTACACTACGATTCTTTTCCAAATTTCGCTTTCTACTACGTGAAAATTACAGTGGTATGAACCATTGGATACTAAAGGACTTGGTGAACAAACGCAAGAATAGGACTAACTGTATTCATATTAACGCCTAGCTTCTGTTCGAATTTCAGGATTGTATTAATACTTGTCAGTTCTATCTTTCCTAATTCCTGTTGCCAGCCTTAGGTACTGTTCTCTTCCTCGTCCTTCCTTTTCCCCCACGTTCCTGTCCCGGGGTTCTCTTCTCTTCTTCTTTTGCGATTGTGCAGTGGCCTATATGCTTTTTCAAATTCTTTTAGAATTTTGTATTAATGGGTAATATCTGTTTAGCATTTGTAGGATACTCCTAAATGAAAACTATTGTAAAATTCATCTCTTGTTTTGAGTCTAGCTGTTTTGGGTAGAAAATTGTGTTATTAAATGGTCGTCCCATTTATTTTAAAAATCCGAAGTATCTATTTTTGAAAATATTGTTGCTCTCTTTAACCATCTGTTCACTATCTTTGGCATGTAAAAATCGTTTTTGGTATTTGTGGTAATATATTATTATTATGAAAAAACAGTTCCTTCTCTTTCCCTGATTTTTATCACACGTATTTCCATGCCCTTTATTATCTGTACTTACCTCGGGTCCCTCTGGAAAATGGACACAGTAAAATGCTTCCTTCTGCGCTCTGCTAAAACGGTTCACTTTGAAACTGAAATCTGAGTACTTCTATATGCATGGATTTTGTGGAAAGCTGTAATCCTTTTTGTGGCATGCCATACTTTGATGGACTGCTGTTTGTTTACATTACCGTGTTAGTCGGACTAGTGTCCAAGTTCATGACTTAGTTATATTTTTCAATGATCCCTGATTATTTGTGAGTGCACTACAATTATGGCCGTGTTTACTTTGTTGGTTTATTGATTTGCCATTTCCATACTGCTGCATTTCGATTATTCTGAGTGTACATGCTTACACAGATACGACACCACACCCAAACCTAACGTTCCACTTCCGGAATCCACCACTCTTACTTGGATCCAAGGACACTCATTGCCTTTTTAGGTATTCTACACCACCTAAACAATGGAAGTTTGGACAACTATCAAAATATATTTCTGGATGAATGGGCTTCCCCCCCAAACTGAAATCCTGTCTACGCTACTGGGTTAGGTGACGCTGTTTGAAGAAGAAAGCTGAGGTGTTTGCAACAGAAATCTCTTGGTGATACCGTATTTCTCCGAATCCAATACTTTTTTTCCTCAGAATCTCATGCGAAAACTCAAGGGTTGTCTTGCATTCGCGGCCTAACTGTAAGTTAATGGATATCACTCACTGGCAACTACCGCGGTAACCACGCTGCTTCTTTTCACACGCGCACAGAACTCGTTGACAATAAACGACCGCCTCTTTACTACACATCGCTAGCCGCGACAATGATTGTACAGTGCCTGTGTGTTTCTCAAATCTGCAGATTGGCATCAAAACATTCTTTGAAAAGCCATAGCTACTCAGTGGCAGAGTCATAACGCGTCTATTGTACTTATTAAAGTTAAGGTTTATAGACAGGAAGAATATTTTCGTGATGGATAGCCGTATTGTAAAGATACGTGAAAAAGGTATTGCCGGCAAATTTTCAACGGGTTCTAGTCGATATTATGATGCCAATTTTAAGTTAATGCTAATTAAACACTCAGAAATGTAGAATAAATGTGCAGCCGCAAGAAAATACGGCATAGGCCTAACTAAAGCCAATATTTGGCGTTAGCGTGAAGACAAAGAGCTAAAAAAAAAGCGTACTGTACAAAAAATGCATTCATTAGTCCGCAACAAGGACACTTTAAAGAAGTCGAAGATGAAATTGTGAGGTATGTGCACGAAAAACGCAAGGGCGGAATGGCCATACCGTTGCGCAATAAACTCGTTCGTTGACTATCAACGTTCGCGATTAGGCCTATACATCGCTAGCCGCTGAATTTGGCCGAACCCGACAAGCAAGACGTGCGTGTAGCGGCAGCCGGTTATATCTGACGCTGCGTAAAAGTAACAGTTTTATAGACAGCAAGAATAATTTTCTAATGGATCGTTGTATTGTAGAGACGCATGGAATAGGTATTTCCGGAAAATTTTCAACGAGTTCTCTTCTGTATTATGATGCCAATGTTAAGTTAATGGTCCTTAAACCCGCGGAAATAAAGAATAATTGTTGCAGCCGCAAAAAAAAGAAATACGGCGTAACGAAAGTCAAAGTTCGGCGTCTAAAAATAGTCTAAAATGCGTAGGCCTACTGTACAGAAAGGCATTCATATGATTTTTCAAACTTCTTTTTTGAGCGTGATTTAATTTTTTTGAAGGAAAAAGTGGGGTTCGTCTTGGATTCGGAGAAATACGGTACCGGTACTATATTTTTTCAGAATGTAATTAAACATACACTTTTACGTAGTATCGGATTACGAAAAGTAACAAACAAGTAAGCCGTAGTGTGGATATCATCTGCGGAAACGTAAGTTTTGAATAAACTGATTGCCGTCTCATACCGATTTTAAAGTGCACGAAGGGTTTTCCGACTTTTATACAAAATTGGATATGACGACAATCCGTTATAGCGAGTAAATTTTTCGCTGTTTTGTATTCTCGCTATAACGGACTTCTACTGTATTCGTTCCTCGGCATTGTACTAGGACATTATCTAAAAATTCCTAAAGTATAAAACTCAACCGAAAATTGAGTTTCTTTTACACCAGAAATTTTTTAAAACCATGTTTATGGTATTACCTTTTGGGGCTTAGACGGCCATGCGACACAGAACTGTACACATCCTGTTAGGGGTTGTAGGATAAAAATAGTGTACGACTAAGTAGTATTGTAGTGTAGTCGTATATTAATTACCTTATTGTAGTGTGACCTTTGAGTACTACCCCAGACAATATATCCCTCCGTTCATTTATTTTTTGCAAATAAGTTATTTTATTTTCATTATTTCCGTAAAGAATGGCTAAGGAGCGCGAGTGTACGAACTGTGGGTGTGGCGAGGCATTGAGGGGTATGAGGGAGGAATTGGAGAGTTTGAGGGAGATAATTAGGATTCTCACACAAGACAGGAAGGTAGGACTCCCTCAAACAATGTACAAGTTACAGTAGGTGTACAAGAGGGAGGGGAAGGAAAGGGGGTAGTTATAGAAGACAGGTGGTCTAATGTTCTAAGGGTAAGGAGGTTGCAGACTCAGGGCTCTATTCAGGATCAGAATTCAGGACAGGTGTCTGTGCGAAATCGGTATGAGTCACTCCAGGTAGAACAACAGAGGGAAGATGAGGGAAAGGGAACTGAATTCAGGACAGGTGTCTGTGCGAAATCGGTACGAGTCACTCCAGGTAGAACAACAGAGGGAAGGTGAGGGAAAGGGAACTGTTACTGAGATGTGTGGAAGTAGGAGGAAGGGAAAAAGGTAGGAAAGGGAAATGTAGAGTAGAGGATAGGAAAAGACAGGTGGAACAGGGTCATGGGAAGGAGAAAAGGGAGGAGGAAGTAGCTTCTGCAGCTATCAGGAAAGATAGGGCTTACCAGGAGGGGAGGGGATGAAATGAGGTGGGTAGGGTTGAGGCTCTGGTCATGGGGGAATCCATCGTTAGACACGTGGGGAAAGTGTGTGGAAGAAAGGGAACCAGGGTAGAATGTTATCCAGGAATTAGGTTAAGGCAGATGTTGAGGAAAATAGAAGAGAGAGAGGAGGGGAAGGAGAAGGTGGTAATGTTTCACGTTGGTACCAGCAACGTAAGGCAAGCTGATATAAGTACCAACATAGCTGGAGATGTGTGGGATCTGGTAAATGCAGCACGGATGAAGCTTAAGAAAGCGGAGATTGTTATTAGTGGAATACTGTGTAGGAGGGATACTGACTGGAGGGTGATTGGGGATTTAAATGAGACTATGGAGTGGGTATGTGGGGAAACTGGGAGTGAAATTTCTAGATCCTAATGGGTGGGTAGGAGATATTGATCTGCGCTCAGATGGCCTTCACTTAAACCGCAGTGGTACGTATAAGTTAGGAAATTTGTTTGGAAGGGTAATAGGGAGGTACATTCAGGGAAACGGGGTGGCCTAGGGAGCGGTGATAAGGGAACAGGGAACTGTAAATCAAGTAGGGATGACATAAAATTGTTAGTGTTGAACTGTAGAAGTATTGTAAAGAAAGGAATAGAATTAAGTAATTTAATAGATATATATTTACCAGTTATTGTAACAGGAGTTGTATCATGGCTGAGAAATGATATAATGGATACAGAAATTTTCTCACAGCACTGGAGTGTGTATCGTAGAGATAGGATAGGAATGGTGGGAGGGGGAGTATTCATTCTGGTGAAAGAAGAATTTGTAAGCTACGAAAAAGTTAAAGATGAGACACATGAAATTCTAGGTGTAAGGCTCATTTCTAAAGATAATAGGCAACTTGATATATTTGGAGTGTACAGATCGGGAAAGAGTAGCACTGACGCGGATTCGGAATTTTTTGATAGGATAGTCAGCTATGTGGGAAACGACATGGAAAGAAATGTGATTGTAGCGGGAGATCTGAATTTGCCATATGTCAGTTGGGAAGGAAATGCGAACGACAGGAAGCATGACCAACAAATGGCAAATAAGTTAATATGGGAAGGGCACCTGATTCAGAAAGTGATGGAACCAACTGGAAGGAAGAATATTCTGGATGTGGTGCTAGTAAAGCCAGATGAGCTCTATAGAGAAACCGAAGTAATATATGGTATTAGTGATCACGAAGCTGGTTTTGTGGTAATAAAAAATAAATGTGATAGAAAGGAAGATCGTAAAAGTAGGACTGTTAGGCAGTACCATATGGCTGATAAAGCAGGCATGAGGCAGTTTCTAAAAAGTAACTATGATCGGTGGAAAACGGTAAATAAAAATGTAAACAGACTCTGCGATGGGTTTAAAGAAATTGTTGAGGAATGCGAAAACAGGTTTGTACCTTTAAGGGTGGTAAGGAATGGTAAAGACCCACCTTATTATTTTTTATTAAGGAATGCACACAAGTTGTGTATTATGTTACAGTGCATAAGTTACATAAGTAATTAAGCACAATAGTCTATCAGGGGTATTACTCGCTTCTTACAAGCGGTAATGTGGTAACGAGCACAAGGTTGATTGCACAACTCACATATACAGTTATATCCGGGATCGTGAAAATGCTTGTTCTTGCATACTTTGTGGTGGTACCCATGCACAGCTATTGAGGTCACCAGGTGTCGCAGGTATTGATTCGTGTTGGCCCAGGATCTATTTACCATGGCTTCTGTAGTATAAAAGTCCAGCCAGATTTCTCTTCGTTTCTTTTGTCTTTCAACGAGCAGTTTATTCGAGCTGTCGGTAGATGGGAGTCTCATACGCAGTTCTTCTACAAAGAACGGTTCTCTCGCTAGCTCGTACACTAGCCTCGACTTTGTGTGTTTCGAAACACCTAGAGCGGCTTTCAAGAATCTTGATTTAACTGCTTCCAAAGTCATTAGATTTTTAGTCTTAACTTATCCCAAATAATATCTATTCCGTATGTTGCAATGGGAACTATTTTTGCGTTGAAGAAGGCCATAGCGCTTGTTAGTGATAATCTGGATAATTCTTTGATGTGAAAAAATGCTTTTGTGGCAGATGCTGCACGGGATTTCACGTGTATTCTGAAAGATCTGGCGGTGGTTTGCAGAGTTACTCCCAGGTATCTGAAGCTGTTGACTGTCACAAGAGGTTTCGGTCCTAGATATATCCTGTCCTTCGCAGCTTCTCGGCCTCCGTTGCGGAATGTCATCTGTACAGTTTTCTCGGTGTTAATTTCCATTTTTGTTTTCCTGTGCCCACTTCTCAAGTTGGTTTATGGCTCTTTGCAAGTTGTAGGTGGAATTCGATCCAATGACTATGTCGTCCGCATATATGTAGATTTTTATATCTTTCGTCTCTTGTCTAATCGTCTGTACAACATCGTATGTGGCGACATTAAATAATAGGGGGCTTAATGGGTCTACCTGTAGGACGCCGTTGGTCTGAGTTATTGTTTTCGATGTGGTTACGCCATCTGTGATCTAAATGAATTGGCTGTCATCATGTTATGGATCAGTACAGTGAGCTTATTTCTTCCTGTTATTGTTTCCAGCTTCGAGATTAGGATACGTCTGTTTACTGTATCGAAAGCTTTGGTGTAATCTGGGAAGACTCCATGGAATTTTCCTTGAGAATGCCTTAATGTATCTTCTATATCATCAATTAAGTTGTTAATGGCGTGGAGAGTGCTTCTGCCTTTTCGGAAACCAAATTTTTCTTCCGGAATCCTGTGTTCTACTTCCTTAGAAATTCGCTTTGTGATAATGCTTGTATCTTCAATATGCATTTTTCCGGGGCAATTCCCCTGTAAGAGTTCGGGTCCAACTGATTGCCTTTCCCCTTAAATAGTATCGTAATTGTCGAGATCCTCCACATTTCTGGGATGTTGCCCTCTTTTAAGCATAGGTTTAACATATCTGTGACTGCTTCAAGTAATATGCTAACTGAGCCTTTGATATGTTCATTATATATGCCGTCGGGACCTGGCGCCTTATTGTCTTTTAGAGATGTTATTGTCTCGTATACTCTTCTGTCGTGAAAGGTTCAGTTTCCGCTAGACATGTTTTCACATTGATCGGTTCATATGCGGTGTAGGTTTTATCAATGTTGAGAATGTTGTTGAAATGTTCTTCCAAAACTGTTATGTCTATTTTGCTATTGCTCTGAGATTTCCGTGGCCTCAGTGCCACGTTTGGGTCCTTTCTGGCTTCTTCCACCATACTTTTGCTTCCTTTTCCATGTAATCGTTTTTTTGATCTTCAGTAGATTGTTATATTCTTTTCTGATTTGACTGTAGGATTTTATATCCTCTAAACTATGGCTGGATTTGACTTTATGTAGTGCAAGAAGGGTAATCTGTCTCTTTTCATAACATTCTGCGTCAAAACACTTGCGGGCTCTTCTCTTTTGATCATATACCATAGCAGACTGAATCGTTTTTTCCAGTGTCATGGCAGCAGAATCAATGTCATTTCTCTCTATGTGATTATCGAATTCTTCCCATTCTTCTTTCTTTTGTCTTAAAACGCAGTTTCTTAGCTGTCGTGATACTTTGATTTCTATGGTTTCAATTCTGTTCATCACATTTGGAATGGAAAAATTGGCCACGACCGGGCAATGCTTCTTTAGGGGGGTCTCATCTGCTGAATAACGTACTATATAATTATTCAATGTAATATTAGGTCCTTTACAGAATATTAAGTCAATAGTACTACATCCTGAGTGTGAGAAGTACGTTCGTTCATCCGCCTGGTTGACAAGGATGAATCCTTCCTCTATCATCATATCTAGCAGTTCATTTGTTCTGTGATTTGGAACTTCTAATCTGCAGTTCAGATCTCCAGCTATAATAATGTTTCGTCCCGGTGTCGCCTGTCTTAAGGCAATCATAATGGTTGTTATTATGTCTTCTATTGGCATTAATGGCTCAAGGTATATGGCTATTATAGAAAGGTTCTCGAAATTTATCACAAGTGTGTCTTGATCCCGATGTGTGCTTAGCACTTTTCCCATTTTTGGTTTGAAGAAGCAGGAGATTCCTTGTTTTGGCCGTCCTCTTGGTCCTTGCGTCGTTGGTATATGTTGTGAGTAGAATCCGTTTATTTCCAAGGCTTTAGTTGCTAGAGTTTCTACGAAGACTAATATGTCTTGCGTGTGCAAAAGGTCGTTGTTAGATAGCGCTAGAGTGCTTTTCAGTCCTTCCACATTCCACAGAAGCAGATTGAGCTGCGAGTCTGGCTCCTGCTCCTTGGGAAAGAAAAATACGGTAGCGTATTCGTTAAACATTGTTTGTTGCGTTGAAAGCCGTGTGACGTTTGTCAGTCCTTCTACATTCCTCAGTAGAATGGTTAGTTTGGTCTCGTCACTTTTGTCGAGTCTTTCCTTGGTGCAGCATACGCATTGTTCATCTTTGAAATTATTGTCTCCGAAATCGAAAAGTTCGGTAGATTACCCTGTCTGGACTGAGATTCGCCTGCATGACTGACACCCTTTCCCCTCTGGGCACACCGATCTTGAAGGCTTTGCTTGTACCGCGCGAGGGGAGTTGTTCACAGCTGAGGATCTTGTTTATTCCGTTCTGGGAGAGATGTTCTTTGATATCCTCTTCGGTTGTGTCGCGATCCAATCTCCCTATGAAAATCCAGGCTGTCTGGGGTGCCGCTCTCAGTTTCCCTACTTCTGGTCCTCCTATGCTAAGTTGTGGGGACCTTCTTTGGGTGTCGTCAGGTCTTCTTGCCTCTCCTTGTGTTGTAGTATCACGGTCGATATTTTTGTTGGGTAGTCCTGGCCAATCGTTGGCTGACAATGATCTCACTTTGTATTGATTGTTATGTTTATTTTGTGACTCTGCTGTGGTGGTTTATGGGTATGCTGGTTGTTCTGTTTCTAGTGTTTCGGTGTTGTCCTCGCTTCTGTAGTGGGCTTTCTTTCTCCTTTTGCTAGTATATCTGCCTGTTGCAGTTCTTGTTTGTGAAATTAATAACTGGTTCGATAGAAGGCAGTTCGGTTTTAGGAAAGGTTATTCCACTGAAGCTGAACTTGTAGGATACCAGCAAGAAATAGCAGATATCCTGGATTGAGGAGGCCAAATGAACTGTATCGCAATTGACCTGTCTAAAGCATTTGATAGGGTGGATCATGAGAGACTACTGGCAAAAATGGGTGTAATTGGACTAGACAAAAGAGTGACTGAATGGGTTGCTATAATTCTAGAAAATAGATCTCAAAGAATTAGAGTAGGTGAAGCTTTATTTGACCCTGTAATAATTAAGAGGGAATTCCTCAAGGCAGTATTATTGGATCTTTATGTTTTCTTATATATATAAATGATATGAGTAAAGGAGTGGAATCGGAGGTAAGGCCTTTTGTGGATGATGTTATTCTCTATAGAGTAATAAATAAGTTACAAGATTGTGAGCAACTGCAGCGTGACGTCGAAAATGTTGTGAGATGGAGAGCAGGCAATGGTATGTTGATAAACGGGGTTAAAAGTCAGGTTGTGAGTTTCACAAATAGGAAAAGTCCTCTCAGTTTTAATTACTGCGTTGAAGGGGTGAATGTTCCTTTTGGGGATCATTGTAAGTATCTAGGTGTTAATATAAGGAAAGATCTTCATTGGGGTAATCACATAAATGGGATTTTAAATAAAGGGTACAGATCTCTGCACATGGTTATGAGGGTGTTTAGAGGTTGTAGTAAGGATGTAAAGGAGAAGGCATATAAGTCTCTGGTAAGACCCCAACTAGAGTATGGTTCCAGTGTATGGGACCCTCATCAGGATTACCTGATTCAAGAACCGGAAAAAAATCCAAAGGAAAGCAGCTCGATTTGTTCTGGGGGATTTCCGACAAAAGAGTAGCGTTACAAAAATGTTGCAAAGTTTGGGTTGGGAGGAATTGAGAGAAAGAAGAAGAGCTGCTCGACTAAGTGGTATGTTCCGGGCTGTCAGCGGAGAGATGGCGTGGCATGACATTAGTAGACGAATAAGTTTGAGTGGCGTTTATAAAAGTAGGAAAGATCACAATATGAAGATAAAGTTGGAATTCAAGAGGACAAACTGGGGCAAATATTCATTTATAGGAAGGGGAGTTAGGGATTGGAATAATTTACCAAGGGAGACGTTCAATAAATTTCCAATTTCTTTGAAATCATTTAGGAAAAGGCTAGGACAACAACAGATAGGGAATCTGCCGCCTGGGCGACTGCCCTAAATGCAGATCAGTATTGATTGAAACAGTCTTCTCTCAAGTTGAAAAAATAAATTCATGTTTCTTTATTTTTAAAGGAGATTACAAATACCTATTCCCACATCTGTAACATCTGTTTTTGAGATATACATAAGATACATACTGCTTTTCAACACCCCCCCCCCCTGTTAAGTGTCTTCTCCGAAAACAAAACGGTACATGTTCCTGTATGTTTAAAGGACTTTCCAAATACCGGTACCAAGTTTTTGTCCCCGAAATGCATGTTTATTTATTTTTAAAGGAGATTCCAAATACCAGTTTTCACATTTGTAACATCTTTAGATTTTTTGTATATATTCTCCTACAAATAAACCAACTAATTTTTCAATTCTTTCACCCCCTCCCCAGTTAAGGTTTTTTTCCGGAAACCAAAGAATACTTATATCTCAAAAACTGAATATGTTACAGACTTGAAAATTGGTATTTCGAATCTCCTTTGAAAATAAAGAAGCACGTATTTATGTGTTTTTGGATAATTCAATGAATAGGGGGTGAACAGGAGTGACAAACGGGGTGAATTTGTAAAAAGACTATATCTGCAAATTATCTCACACACGTAACATATTACAGATTTGAAAAATGGTATTTGGAATTTCCTGTAAAAGTAAAGAAACATAAATATTTTTTAGGAAAATTCACTTAAGGGGAACTGAAAAGGGGTGAATTTTTAAAATTAACCTATTTACAGTATATCTAAAAAACTGAACATGTTGCAGACGTGAAAATTGGTATATAGAATCTCCTGTAAAATAAGGAAATACATATTCTTTTGTTTTCGGAAAACCCTTAACGGGGGCGTGTGGTGAAAGAATGGAAAAATTAGTTTAATTATTTGTATGAATATATATACGTATACCAAACAATCTGAAAATGTTACAAACGTGAAAACTGACATTTGGAATATCCTTTAAAAATAAACACGCAGTTTGGGTGGGAGGAATCAACTTGGTAGGGGAGATGAAAACAGAGATGAATTCCTTTTACGAGGATACATATATCTCAAAACTGAAGATGTTTGAGTCGTGATAATTCGTATTTGGAAGCTCTATTAAAGAAACAAGTACTTTTTATTTTTGGAAAATTTACTTAAGTGGGGAGTGTGAAAGGAAGTGAAAATAATTGTTTTCTTTTTCTGGAGAAACTTATATCTCAAAACTGAAGGTTACAGATGTGGGAATTGGTATTTGGAATCTACCTGAAAAATAAAGAAACACGCATTTTTTGGGTGGGATGAAAAACCAACCTAACGGGTGGGGGTGGAGTGAAAGAGTTGAATTCTTTTCATGAGGATACTTACATGTATAACTCAAAAACTGAAGATGTTACAGACATGAAAATTTACATTTGGAATGTTCTTTCAAAGTACGTGAAAATTGGTATTTGGAATCTCCTTTTAAAATAAAGAAACACGCACTTTTGAGGAGGGGGGAATCACCTTAACGGGCAGAAAGGGGCGGAGTGAAAAAGGAAATGAATTTCTTTTATGAGCATACTTATATCACAAAAACTGTAGATGGTACAGACATGAAAATTAGTATTTGGAATCTCTCTTAAAAATAAAGAAACACGCATTTGCTTTTTTCGGAAAATCGATGTAAGGGGTATGGGGTTGAAACTAATTAAATAAGGAGATGCAATATGTTTACGAGTATACTTTATGTTAAAAACTGAAGCTGTTACAGACGTTAAAGTTGGTATTTTGAATTTTCTTTCAAAATAAAGAAACACGCATTTTTTTGGTTTTGGAAAGTCCACTTAAGGCGGGAGGGGGGTGGAAAGAAGTGAAGAAGGAGAAGTTGAATAATTTTTATGAGTATACATTTATCTCAAAAAGTGGAGTGTTACAGACGTACAGACATGAAAACTGGTATTTGGAATCCCCTCTAAAAATAATGAAACACGTATTTTTTGGTTTTCGGAAAATCCAGTTAACGGGCTGAAAGGAATTGGAAAAGCGGTGAATTGTTTAAGATGAGTACCGGTATTTCTACATTGTATGTTAAAAACTTAACATGTTAGAGAGAAGAAAATTGGTGTTTGGAAAATCCTTTAAAAATACAGGAACATGTAACTTTTTTGTTTTCAGAGGAGGCACTTAATGGGGGTAAAATGAAGTAAAAAAATAGTTCAATTATTTTTATGAGGATACTTATATCTTAAAAAATGAAGATGTTACAGACATGAAAATTAGTATTTGGAATCTCCTTTTAAAATAAAGAAACATGCATTTTTGTTTTCGGAAAATACACTTAGATGGGGGTGAGGGTGGGGGAAGGACTGATCAAGGGGTTGAATTCTTTCTATAGGGATACTTATGTATATCTCAAAAACTGAAGATGTTACAGATGTGGGAATAGGTATTTGGAATCTCCATTAAAATAAAGGAACATGTATTTATTTTTTCGAGTTGAGAGAAGACTGCTTCTCACATGTACAGTTCTATGTTGCATGGTCATCTTAGCCCCAAAAGGTAATACCACAAACATGGTTTACAAAGAATTTCTGGGGTAAATGAAACTCAATTTTTGGGCGAGTTTTTATAGTTTACGAATTTTCAGATAATGTCTTAGTACAATGCCGAGGAATGATTACTTTGATCAAATTACGAAATCCACGCGAGCAGAGCCGCGGGTAATTGCTAGTAAATATGTAGGATCATTCTAAGGATATGGCACGATGATGTTATTCCAAAAGAATGGCAAGAATCACTTATTGTCCCAATTCATAAAGGAGGGGATACGGAAGAATTTCAAAATTATTGTGGCGTATCTGTTGTAAACAGGGCCTACAAAAGTCTGTCTTTTATTCTTTTACAGCGTTTAAAACCATTTGCTGAAAATGTTATTGGGGACTGTCGGAGTGGTTTTCGTAGTAACAGTTCCACTACAGACAACATACAGTGGTGGTCAAAATAATAGAGCCACCTGGCAAAGGTTTAGAATAAAGTGCAAATTTATTACTAGACATGTTTGTACTATGATGGAAACAAAATTTTACGTTGTACAGGAACCATTACAACAGAGTCACATTGTACCACAGTCAGTTATATAGATAACACAACTGAAAGTAATCAATAATATTCAAAATAATACCAGACCACAGGGTCAAAAAAATAGAGCCAGTTGACACAAATATTTTGTACTTGATCTAAGTCTTATGAAATTTACAGGAACAGTCGTCTTCGCATAGGAGTGCATTAGTACTTCGTGGTGTAACCCTTATTTTTGAGGATTTCCCTGCACCTCTTACCCATAGCGTCGACTAAACGCCTGCATTCGTCGCTGCTGATCGCATACAAGGCTCTCTGGATTTCTTCCCAAAGTTTATCTAAAGATGTAGCTTTTGAGCGGTCAATTCTCTTGTCTACGATCTCCCATAAGTTCTCGATGGATGATGCGTCAGGGGATTGAGGTGGCCACTCTAATACTTCGATATGGTGATATTGAAAAAACTGCCTTATGATCCTTGCAGTATGCTTTGGATCGTTATCGTGCTGAAATTTCCATTTCAGCGGTATCTCCTCTTCAGCATAAGGCAGCATCACATTTGCTAAGATGTCG
Organism: Anabrus simplex; assembly: GCF_040414725.1. Classification (NCBI taxonomy): domain Eukaryota; kingdom Metazoa; phylum Arthropoda; class Insecta; order Orthoptera; family Tettigoniidae; genus Anabrus; species Anabrus simplex. The sequence continues at coordinate 59,820,749 of NC_090266.1, forward strand.
TTGTACATTTCTGCGTTCATTATGCCGTTGATACGGTGTATTGGACCAAGGCCATACCATGAAAAATTTCCCCATACCGTAACACTTCCGCCATCGTATTTCACAGTTTTTAAAGTGTACTTGGGATTAAATTCCTGGTTTGGTGGGCGGCGCACATAGACTTTTCCGTCTGAGGCAAACCTATTATACTTGGATTCATCGGACCAAAGGATGTTCCTCCACCAAATATTGGGTTTGTGTTCATTTCTCCGGGCGAAGGCCAACCTTTTCCGAACATTAGCTTTTGAAACATGTGGCTCCTGTCTCGCAATGCGCCCATTCAATTTTGCGGATCTCAGTCGTCTTTGAATCGTTGAAGTTGATGGTTGAACATCATTTTTGTCGCTAAACAAAATGGCTTTCAGTCGTGGTGGTGACAAAAATGGGTTTCTTTACTTCCCTAGTGATGAATCTGTCTACGCGAGGAGTAGTTACACGAGGTCGCCCCCTGTTCCCCACCTGCGGCTTTGTTTGTTTTGCCAGTCTAATGGCGTTCTGGACTCGTTTTCGCGAAACGTGTAAATCTTTGGCTATTTGATTCATGGATATCCCACTTTTGAACATCCGGAACATTACTACACGACCATCATCACTTGTATGCTCTGCTCTGCCCATCTAGAAGAATGTAAACAAAACCAAACGTCAGTTTACATACAAAATAATATTGAGTGGAGGTTTGTTGACAAATAATATCGCTAGCCTCCAAAACAACTGCAAAAAATCAATTTGAACGGGACTTCAGTAAAACGGCTCTATGATTTTGACCCATAAGATTCTTACCTTTATGCCTCTTTTCGAACGTCTAGCTCAAACGCTTCCTTTCGCACGACTACAGACAGCAGCGACGTCTTCCCTGATATTGTCTAAAAGGGACTGACACACGGCACTCGTGGAGATTTTGCGAACTAATAGATATCCTAGTTCTTAATCTCGTCAATAGAGGTGGCTCTATTATTTTGACCGCCACTGTATTTGCAATAAAGACTATTAATGATAAAGTGTTGGAACACAAGGAGTCGGTTTATTATCTCTTTATAGATTTCTTTAAGGCATATGATTCAATTCATAGAGAAGGCCTGTGGAACATCATGATGGAGTTTGGCTTTAGCATAAAATTAATTAACATGTGCAAGCTGTTTATGGATGGTAATGTTAGCTGTGTTTTGCTCAAGGACAGAAAATCAAGTTCCTTCCAGAATAAAACTGGTATGAGACACGGGGATGCACTACCTCCTCTTCTGTTCAACATTGCACTGGAGAAGATTATCAGGAAATTAGCTCTAGTACTTGCTGGCATCATATTGGGGAGACAACATAAAGTCCTTGCATATGTGGATGATATTGTTCTTATTGGCCGCAATGAATTAGAAATTAGGCAGTTATTTGTGGAACTAGAGGGAATGGCAGCAAAAATTGGCTTACGAGTAAATGATAAGAAGATACATTACTTGGTTGTACAGAGACTGAATCATGAGTAGTTTGACAGATTGTCTTTAAAGATTGGGAAATATATATTTAAAAGATAGAGGAGTTTAAATTCCTTGGTGTATTAATCGACGAGCAAATCTGAAGGCAATGAGAACACCAAGTTAGAATTAAGAATGCAATTAAGGCATTTTACACTATGAGCCCTATATTAGGCTCCAAGTTTTTAACGAAGCATGCAAAAATGATTATCTACAATTCAATCATTCCACCAGTACTTCAGTATGGTTCCAAGACGAGGAGTATAACCAAGGAAGAGCAGCAGCAGTTTCAAGTCTCTGAGAATAAAGTTTATAGAAACATATTTGCCCATGGTTCGATCCCATCTCTTAAAGCTGGCAGAAAAGATCTAATTATGATATTTACGCCCTCTCTCAACAACACGCGATAATGGGTGTGATAGAATCCAACAGACTGCACTGGGCTGGACATGTACTGAGGATGCAGTATAACACAGCATCAGTAGATCTATACAAGGGATCTCTTAATGGGAAAAGTCCTTCAGGAAGACCCCGATGCACCTGGATGGAGGAGATCAACAAGGTATGCCGGATCCTCCAAACTGATAACTGGGAAGAGCAGGCTCAAGATCGAAAAGGATGGCAGAGGATTGTGAGATCGGAACGGGAACATCACATCCCTCAGAAGCCTACGGAGTGAGCGAGTGAGTATCGGCTTGGCTAACGATGACCTAATATCAATAGGCCGAAACTAGTACCATGATTAAAATAAATTGAAGTACTAATTTCATATTGTATTGATTAGGTGGATTCATTCATTTATCTGCAATAACTATATTGTCATCAATACGGAACATGAAAATGATAAATTTTGATCTGAGATAATGACGCTTGGTCATTTAATACTTTATTGCAATTATTTCAGTTTTTTGCATCACTTACTAACCAACAAAACTGTGATTCAATGATTTAATTTGACTAAAAAGTTCAGTGCAGTGTAGAATCTAGTACTAAATAATAAATATTATTATTATTATTACTATTATTATTATTATTATTATTATTATTGTACCGGGCGGTACACCCCTACGCCGCAGTTTTAAATCTTGCGCCAATAAATCCTCCTCTACAGGAGAAACTCTAAACTTTAAAAACTGGATCAACTCATAAGTTTCTCAGAAGATGTCACTACCGTAAATTTTGTGATTACAAAGTTGTCAATACTGTGCGGATTTCAATGTTTTGTTTTCTATTGATCAAGAAGTGTGGACATTCTCTTATAGATGTCTCTACTAATTAACTATGATCATGCACCCTGGTATGTATTGAGGAATGGGGTTTTATGTTGCCCGTCGGGGCATGATAAGAAGAAGAAAGTTGTGGTTCCAGCTGTTCTTGTACCCATGATCTTCACGTACTACCATGAGACCCCATTAGGGGGACAGTTAGGCATCTTCAAAACCAGGGAAAGATTCGAGAAATGTTCATTTGGAAAAGTATGGACGGTGAAATTCGTGAATTGGTAAAAGCTTGTAAATCTTGTTGGCTTAGTAAACCTATCATGTTCACTAAGCAAGGGCTATTGTCTTCTCATCAAGCGTCGCGCCCCATGGAACGCATCTATATCGACTGCGTAAGACCCTTCCCCCAATCAAAGGGGAATGCCAATAAATTCATCCTTGTGTGTGTAGACGGTTTCACAACATTTTCCTGGTTGTTTCCGACTAAGCTTGCTACCGCTCAGTCCACCATTTCTTGTTTAAATTCCATCTTTGCTTCTTTTGTTCCGTGTCAATATATTGTATCTGATAATGCTAAAGCCTTTACCTCCCATCTCTTCCGTAAATTCTGTTTTGATCTATCCATCTCACATGTAACATCAGCGTACTATCCTCAACCATCCCTGGCTGAGCGGGTCAATCGTAATCTGAGATGGGCTCTTATTGCCTATCATCATGATAATCATTCCAGGTGGGATACATCCCTGCATTGGTTGGCCTTCGCTTTGAATTCGGCGGTTCATGAATCTCATAAATTCACTCCAGCGTCATTGATGTTTAAGTTTGTACCCAACACGCCGCTCTCTAACCTTTGGTCTCTTAGTGATATTCTACCTGAGACAATAGATCCAGATAATATTAGAGATCTTTGGAAGAAGGCTAAGGCCAATCTTAAAGTTTCTCATGAAAAGGTTAGGGAAAGATATGATCGTGGACGGAGGCCCACCAATTTAAAAGTAGGAGATCAAGTTATGGTCAAAAACTTTGTTCCCGCGGGCAAGCTTGCCCCCAGATTTCATGGGCCGTGCGTAATTCTAGATTTCCTAACTCCTGTTACATTATTAGTTAGCAATCCAGCCACCTAGAGGATCTTTAGGGTTCACCTGTCTCAGGTGAATCCTGTGTAAAGTCATTGTTAACTTAGCCATCTACGTTGTGCAATAGTGTGAAGGTTATATTCTTTTTAAGAGGCCTTCTGTCCCAATTTATTTTAAGTGTTATAAAAATATGTATTTGATGTACGAACTTTCCCTCTGGTTTTCCTGCTGTCTGTTCCTGTGTGGCCATTACCAAGCTCCCGTCTCCGGCTAAACCATACCAGTGGCTAAAAACCTGCCACGCCGCTGGCCCCTCAGCCTCACCAACAAGATCGTACCCTAAAATCATAAGTCACCAACAAATTCTGCCGCCGAGATCTTACTGTTTCAGTGCCCAGCAGCCGTTCGGCGCCGCGCCGCAACCGAGGTGGGATACGAGCCCACTCCACTCCCGTGATGTCTTCCTGTCACAAAAGTAATTTAATATAATAGAATCCACCTTTTCAATACACAACTGCTGCACACAGATTATGTTACAACATTTTAATTATAATGGTACCGGTTTTGACACGTATACAAAGTCATCATCAGCCACGGATAAAACCAAACAAATGAATAGATTTGCGTATAGCAACAAGACACACAGACTAGATAAAATTCGTAAATTGTCACATTTAAAATAGTTCATGCAAAATGTCTACAGATAGCTACGTGTTAGCGGCGTATTAGTCTTGTACATGAGCTGGAGCACTTTATGTGAATTTATGCTTTGATATGATAAAAAATTGTGAACACGTTAAAATCTTGTTCATAATACGGTACTGAGGAATAGTCCGGTCACTGCTGGTGGCATGGTCTTCTTAATTTGAAGTTGTGCTGTGGGTGTTAGAATGTACATGTAGGTCCTATTGTATTGTGTAGGACCAAGGTTCCTCGCGGTTCAATCGGAACGTAAAACCTAAAGAAAACAGAGAGCTGATTTGAGTGTGGAGTTCTGTAAAGGGTAATTCAAATGAAGCATGGATGTAGAGAATCAAAGGATGGAGACTCACATTGCTGCGGCGTGCCGGGAAACTTATACTGTGGAGAGGAGCTGGCGACTGCAGCAGGTTTGCGAATAAAGGTGGTTAAGGGAGAGGAGGACAGGAAGGGAGGGGCTTGGAGAGGAAACACCTACGGGGGAGGTGTTCGGGGTGGGTCTGGAGGGCTATGTGGTGGGAACGTGTGGCAAGGTAGGGTGTTATGTAATGCGTGGAAGATCAAACGCTTTTCCGTAAACTTAACATGTTTAAGAACTGTAATAAGAAAGTTATAAATAATATTGGATTTCTCGGAAATGTCATTTAAGTTTAAATTAGGGTTAAAAAACTGATCAAGGTGTATAAAGCAATTTTCGGTGACGTCCAGGAGGGCCTTTTCCTAATGTTCTAAGGATCTCCAAGTCTTGGTCTATTGTAGTAAAAGTGTGTTTTTGCGTCATGCATATGTTGGCCCACTGCCGAAAACCTATTATGTCTAATGGCATTGACGTGCTCCATGTACCTGATTTTGAAGTTTCGTCCGGTCTGTCCTATGTACGCGGAATTGCAATTATTGCAACTAAACCTATATACCGCCTGACCTCAAAAAGGTGTTTTGTTTATTGTGTTAGAGTTGTGAATTATTTCAACATTCCTATTGTTGGTAAGAAAGGATATCTTGATATTATGCTTCTTAAAGATGTTGGTGACACTGTAAACATTTTCATTGAAGGTGAAAGTGGAATATACGGTAGGATTGAGTTTTTCTTTTTCTAGCGTTGTGTTAGGTCGGTGCTTGAATTTATTTATTATTCTATCCATGAAATAGTCATTATATCCGTTGAATTTGGCAATGGAACGGATGGTGTTTAGTTCCTTCTTTAGGTTTGCTTTTGACATTGGTATTTTAAATGGTCTTGCCGTGAAAATTATCATCATGTAGTTGACATTCTACGGCAACAAAGACACTCTAAATCTGGAGTTTAACTAGTTATCCACAAAAAAAAAAAAGACTTTGAAATTATTTTTTTTGTCAAAATTCTTCTACCAATCAACATTAATAGACTTGCCCTTGCCAAATTCCTTTTCAACTATTAATGTTTCTTCCATGTTCTTCCACCAATCTATTTGCAAGGAAGTAGAAATTTTCTTCAACTGATGATTAATTTTTGGTAAAACAAAAAAACTTCTTCTGTGTCACCCCTTGGAAGGACATTTGGGGGGGGGGGGGAGGTTTGTACCGGGCCTACGCCTACGCCGCAGTTTTAAATCTTGCGCCAATAAATCCTCCTCTACAGGAGAAACTCTGAACTTTAAAAACTGGATCAACTCATAAGTTTCTCAGAAGATGTCACTACCGTAAATGTTGTGATTACGAAGTTGTCAATACTGTGTGGATTTCAACTTGTGTTGCTTTCCATCGATCAAGAAGTGTGGACATTCTCTTATAGATGTCTCTACTGAAAAACTATGATCATGCACCCTGGTACGAAGTGAAGGAACTTTTTTGAAGAAATTTTATATTCATAAGTTTTCTCTTTACTAAATTTCGTTCATTCATTTGTGGGTTGGCAATATTAATCTTTTCTTTCCGCCAGTTTTGAATTGAGCCAATTCAGAATTTCTGTAATTAATTTTTGACCAATCGTGTCTTTCTTCTTCGATTTTGAGTGTACCGTCTACACTGACCAATAAAATTGAGTGGGTGTGGCTGTTTTATTCATGAAAGGTCTCAAATTTTCCCTGAGGGTATAAAAACTGCTGATTTTCTTGTCTCTCAGCCACTCCATCAACATCTAACCTAGTGTATGGACATGTAGCAGGAGGCGGGAAGCGACTCTTTCATCAGGCAACAGCTCTTCAGTAAGGTAATGGCCGTTAAACATCTTTATTTCTTGCTAGCTCAGCAGTTTAACCCTCGGGAAAGGTCCGAATCCCTTACAATGTAAACTATCTTTCCGACATGTAATATTTTTTGCCGTTTGATGTAAAAACTTCATTAAATCTGTAACTGCAATTCAGGGATAGAGAGTGCTTTACCCTCTCGAGCTCCCCTTCATATTGGTTTGAGGTGACTACGTTTTGTACCGGTAACTGGTTTTTCTTCCCTTCTGTAATTTCTTATACGAGTCACCGCCATAGCTTGGGAATAGCCCCTGTTTCATCGGCCTAGTGCCTCTTAGGTTTTAAGAAGTTTCATATAGGAGTGCAAGTACACGCCTCCATTTATCTTTGTATTTTGGGCTATTTACTTAACCTATTCTTTTCTGCTAAGGCCCAGTAGGTTGGGTACAAGATACCCCTGTTTCATGGTAAGTGTGCCTTCAGGGCAGTTAATGGTAAAGTCTGTTGTGGCCTTGAATATGCTCAGAAAGTTGAGAGCGGGTCAGCTCTTTTATTTGTGGTAAAAGTGCCTCACAAGGGAACATCCACAATGGTGAAGTCGCCGATCGCGATGAAACTTAGCAAACACATTGAGGTCCATGTAAAAACAATGCCAGCATCAATTTTAGGCGCCAACATTCATTAGCGCGTTAATTAAGGGTCCTAAAAGTTGCGACATTTCAAGTTCCGCGCGATCAGCGATGAATACCTGCTGGCCAATGCTAAGCCGGCACACACACTTCCCGTCTACACCCTCTGCACCGCCTTTTACCCTCCAAGTGGTTCTCCCCGGCACGTTCCCCTCCCTTCTCCTCGCGCTTGCCGGCTGCTTGGCTGTGGAACGAGACCGGCGCTATATTTTGCTTCTTTACGTACTATAATTATTGAAATCCTTTAAATCACGTTCCGTTTCACACATAATGATACTAAATAACCTAAACGTATTTACTCATATTTTATGCAAATGTTATATTTTCGTTCCTGCTAATTCCGGTGGGTTGTCAATTCGTGGGTACAACACTGAGTTAAGCACCATCGGGCGTGGACAAACGTGGTATAAGGTACCGCGTCCGACCTAGGCTTAAATTAGTATTTACGTCTGAAACACCTTGCAGCTGTCGGTAGTGTCATTTAGAGTGGACATGGATATGAAATTTATTAAAATAAATCACCCACCTTGAAACAACGTTAAATATCCTTTTATTTAAAGAAATTACGTGCCCGGGTAGAGGATCTCAATGAATGTAATGAGATGTTGTACCTCGGGATATCAAAATATGGTTACAGGTCCAGACCTTCTTTTAATGTCCACTCCCCTACCCCCATTTTGTGTACGCTATCAGTTGTGTCATAACGAAACGAAATCGCGAACAACAGCAATTATAAACTCCGAGTTAGAAACTGCTGGTATTTCCCGTATTACGTACTCTGGTATAAGGAATCTAGATATATGTTTTTATTTGTGCTTGTATTGAACGATGTATTTATGTTTTGCAGTGAAAGGCACAACACATTTCAATTGCAGCCATGGTTGTCGAACATAAATCAATTAAATGCATAGACAACTTTGATATGAGTATGACATGGAATGATTGACGTAATAAGCAAAGTCTTTAAAAATAAATAAAGACGTGCATTTATATATGCAGTAGATATACCGTATTCACAGGCAGAGCTGTACTCCTACTTGTACTTTTGCGCTATAGCTGACAGAGGTCTATGTATTCAACAATTAGCCATATTAAAGTATTACAATACAGTCTTCTGGGTACAATGGCAGTTACATACGTAAAAGTGTACATGGCTATTGTACGAACTGGTACAACAATGTAAACTGCCTATACAATGTGGAAATTCCAAGGGAGAGCTATGAGGAAGGCTGATAGCGTACGCAGTGTAGCACAGGTTCTGTTCGACAGCTAAGCAGCCGGCAGCGCGGGGAGAGGGAAACGAGTGGTGCTGAACCAGGCGGGGCGGAGGAGAGGAGGAGCAGAGGTGTGGCACAAAGCAGTGTTCCGGCTAAGCATTGGTCAGGAGGAATTCATCGCTGTTCGCGCGGAACTTGAAATGTCGCAACTTTTAGGCCCCTTAGTTAACGCGCTAATGAATGTTGGCACCTAAAATTGATGCTGGCATTGTTATTACATGTACCTCAATGTGTTTGCTAAGTTTCATCGCGATCGGCGACTTCACCATTGTGGATGTTCCCTTGTCAGAGAGGCTTGATATTAAAAGTTGGGAGTAAGTGCTCCATGTATGGAGGGGTTTTCTGCCCTTTGGTAAATATGTGTTGTGTGAGCTGAGAGCTCAGGAAATGTAAAGTGAGGGCTTGAAGCCCAAGTCCTGTTTATACCACCAATCTTGTCTTTCCTAGACTTAAATTTTTGTTACTGGTACCTTGTTACTTCTTGTTTCTTTTAAAAGAGAGAAAAAAAAAAAACCTTTGTTACAGTTTTAAATTAACTTCGATTTTGTAGTTAGACCCGTTCACCCCGGCACCTTCTTTCACCTCTGCTGTTCCACAGATACCTCGGAACAATTATTATTATTATTATTATTATTATTATTATTAATCTTATGGCCTAGGCTACTGTATGCAGGCATCTTAATTTGACACCATCTGATTGCTTGCTCGTCGAATGTTCCATTTTACTCCAGGCCTCCTAGATGGCAGAGTAAACCGAATATCCCTTGGGCGTTTATGGCTGAGTTTTAATTAATTTCGTTGGGTAAGCACCAAATGTGTGACCACAGATCTCTCACATGCCAACATCGTATGACATGGAGTGTTAAATGGACTTTTCTCTTCCCTTCAAAAATCCAACTACCTCTGCAGATCTTGGGATCTGGAGGCAAACACTACCACTGACTCATACAGGGAATTTCTTACAAATTTTATTGCTTATTTAACAAGCCGAGCACCAGACAATTTTTTTAAAACCTTCCTGTTGGACCACTTTACTTTTTTTTGTATTAATCTCTTCTCAAATGTAGAAAACTGTGCACTAAAATATAAATATGTATGAATGGAATGAAGAATATGTTTTTTCTGATAATATTCCTAGCGTTCCAGGGACCACCATGGTCCTCTCTTAAAAATGTTCTGCTGGGACCAGTGGTTCCGCGTAGCGCCGCGGGCAAATTTCACTCACATTTATAGAAAATACTTTCATTTAAATATTTTCGGGTTATTTGTGCTTCAACTGTTGGCAAGACAGCACCCGGGCTGATTTAAGTTCATTGTTCTTTTAAGTCATATGCAATTACATATCACCGTTTAGGGGTGGCATTTGTGTGTATGGCAGGTGTCGAGTACTATTATGATCGTAAAAATGTATGACCCCAGAAACACCGAACTTTCTGCAGGGATTACAGTGGCCCATAGCTTAAGTTATTTCCATATAGGAGCGAGCCTATGTCTCCAGGATACAATAAGTACAGTGCTTACTCAGTGGTCCCTATGGACTATATTCTGTCAAACACCACATCATATGTTGTATTGATCATATTCATCTACAGGCCTCTTTCACAAATCCTTGCAATTTTGATGCATAATTCAGAATCAGAAATGGCGGTTAGTCCGTTGATGCAAACCTTTAATTTAATGATTGAGTGGTTGACGTTAGGTAAAAATTAATTTCCCATGAAAGCATGTTGAGAACAAAAGTCTCTATCTTAATTATACCAACAAAAAAAATCAGGGATGCTCTTCGTGTCATCTAAAGAACGACAGAGCAGTCGGATTGGCAGAGAAAGTTTTTCTTTTTGAGAAAATGAGGTTACTTTGTTAATTCTCGGAGCACGATTCAAATCGTCAAATTGCCGTATTTGCTCTGTCAGGGCGCAAATCACTGCTCCTGTGCTCCAGAGGAAGGAAGGAAGGGATGGGAGGGTAAGTGGGGTGTATGATGGGTGGAGACAGAGATAATAGTCTGTGCGAATCCACAAGTTTCTCGTTTGTTTAGCGCAGCCACTTACCGGTCCCAGTTGGCAGTCTACAGTTTTCTTTGTCCATATTAGTCACTATGTTTGCAGTATAAATGGGTGAGAATGGCTCCATTTCAGAACACCAGTGAAGAAATGGCTGATATGCACGTAGCCTATGGCGCAGAAAATGGCAACAGGAGATATTATGGCATCCCGCACCCTAATCGCTGCCAACCTCATGTCCATTAGCAGGCAACTGCGTGAAGGAGGGCGGAAGAATCCCCTTATGCGACTAGTGCACACATTTCAGCATCGGTTTGTATCGATATTTAGGCCGGCTTTGTTGGCGACTATTTACCTGGGCTGTTATGTCCTTCCTCTCATCTGAACGGTGAGGAATGCTACTGTTTCTCAGTAGAATCACTGCGTAGATTATCGGAAGATGTTCCTGTGGCTATTCGGCAGTGAATGTGGCTGTGTCGAAATGGCGCTCCACTGCATTTCGCCCGCTGTGTCACGTAGCACTTGCAGTAAACAATCATTATCCAGGGAAATGGGTAGGCTGTAGTGGGCCAGTTAAATGGCCTCTGTGCTCAGCCGATTTAACTCCAATGGACCAACAGATAAGAGGAGAAATGGTCAGGCGCATTCCTTGACTGACAAGTGTGTCTTAAACACACTGTGGATATTGCCTGTAAGAGACAAGGACAATATTCTGCACGAGTCGAACGAAGAAACTTGTGCAAACTCTATCATACATCCCACTTCCCCTTTCTTCAGTGAAGCACAACAGTGGGCAATGATTTGCGACCAAGCACAGCATGGTGATTTCGTCAATTTGAATGGCGTGCCCGGAAGTAAAATGTGAAGTGATATTAAATGCTATTGTAGACTTGGATATGCTGGGCGAGTGGCTCAGACAGTTGAGGTGCTGGTCTTCTGACCCCAACTGGGCAGGTTCGATCCTGATTCAGTCCAATAACCTCACTTTCTCGAAAAGAAAAATGTTCTCCGCCAATCCGATTCTGCCATCATTCTTTATATAACACGAAGAGCTTCCCTGATTATTTTGTCAGTATCATTTAGATACAGCCTGTATAAAGTTTACTAGACAGAGCAATAATCTAAAAACATTCAATTTTGGCACTTGATCAAGTGATGCACAACACCATCCATTTTAGCTGCAAATAGCAATTGCTGGTAATATAGAGAACTGGTCAGTAAAAGGTCATGACAAAAATCCTACTGTTAAAATTTAGTTTTTCCATAGTTTTTACACTTCACATTATATTTCAGTGATTTTAAATGCTACCATAGACTTCCTCCCCTGCGAACCATGTGACCTTGCCGCGGTGGGGAGGCTTGTGTGTCCCAATGAAGCAGATAGCCGAGCCGCAGGTGCAACCATATAGGATGGGTATCTGTTGAGAGACCAGACTAACGAATGGTTCATCGAAAGGCGGGTAGCAGGCTTTTGGAAGTTGCAAGGGCAGCAATCTAGATGATTGACTGATATGGCCTTGTAATAATACTCAACATGGCTTAGCTGTGTTGATACTGCTACACGGCTGAAAGTAACGGGAAACTACAGCCGTAACTAACTCCCGAGGACATGCAGCTCTCTCTGTATGAATGATGTAATGATGATGGCTTCCTCCCGGGTAATACATTCCGGAGGTAAACTAGTCCCCCATTCGGATCTCGGGTGGGAATTACACAAGAGGGGGCAATCATCAGGAAGATGGATACAGACATTCTGCGAGTCGGAGCGTGGAATGTTAGAAGTTTGAATCGTTGTGATAGATTAGAGAATCTGAAGAGGGAGATGGATAGATTAAAGTTAGATGCAGTTGGTATAAGTGAAGTTCGTTGGCAGGAAGAACAGGATTTTTGGTCAGGCGACTACCGAATTATCAAGACAGAATCAAACAGAGGAAATGCAGGAGTTGGTTTAATTATAGGTCAAATCGCAAATGAAGAGATACTGAATTGAATTGGCGAGAGGAGATCGATTTGGCTAAATTTGACGAGAAGAGATAGAATGATAGGACACATCTTAAAACACCCAGGACTTATTCAGTTGGTTTTTGAAGGAAGAGTAGGTGGTAAGAACAGTACGGGTAAACCAAGGTATGAATATTGTCATAAAAGGAAAAGAAAGTTCCACCTGATCAATACTTTTTATGACCGGTTTCGATCTCTTAACAAGGTCATCCTCAGCTACATTAGAATCTTATTTGCATTTTCACCTTATGCCTCATAAAGATATTTATGACATACTCTATTGTTTAACAATATTATTTAAAATATTTTTTTACTCTTGCTAAAAAAATTTAAAACATTACATCATAACTGAAATTGTGAAAAAGCAAGCTTTTATCTTAATATACACATGCAATTGTAGTGGAATGAATTCGTCTTTAAGCTTATTGAGTGTAAATGTTTACCATAGGTGTTTTGCCTATTCAGTTCAGTTCACATGTTAACATTAAAATACACTGACTGACAGTGACAATGCAACACCAAGGAGGAGTGGTTCGAAAGGGATGAAAGTTGGGGAAAAAACAGAGATGGCATGGACGAATAATTGATGTTTATTTCAAACCGATATGCAGGTTACACAATGCGCACGGCATCGACTCAGTAGGATGTAGGACCACCGCGAGCGGCGATGCACGCAGAAACACGTCGAGGTACAGAGTCAATAAGAGTGCGGATGGTGTCCTGAAGAATGGTTCTCCATTCTCTATCAACCATTTGCCACAGTTGGTCGTCCGTACGAGGCTGGGGCAGAGTTTGCAAACGGCGTCCAATGAGATCCCACACGTGTTCGATTGGTGAGAGATCCGGAGAGTACGCTGGCCACGGAAGCATCTGTACACCTCGTAGAGCCTGTTGGGAGATGCGAGCAGTGTGTGGGCGGGCATTATCCTGCTGAAACAGAGCATTGGGCAGCCCCTGAAGGTACGGGAGTGCCACCGGCCGCAGCACATGCTGCACGTAGCGGTGGGCATTTAATGTGCCTTGAATACGCACTAGAGGTGACGTGGAATCATACGCAATAGCGCCCCAAACCATGATGCCGCGTTGTCTAGCGGTAGGGCGCTCCACAGTTACTGCCGGATTTGACCTTTCTCCATGCCGACGCCACACTCGTCTGCGGTGACTATCACTGACAGAACAGAAGCGTGACTCATCGGAGAACACGACGTTCTGCCATTCCCTCATCCAAGTCGCTCTAGCCCGGCACCATGCCAGGCGTGCACGTCTATGCTGTGGAGTCAATGGTAATCTTCTGAGCGGACGCCGGGAGTGCAGGCCTCCTTCAACCAATCGACGGGAAATTGTTCTGGTCGATATTGGAACAGCCAGGGTGTCTTTCACATGCTGAAGAATGGCGGTTGACGTGGCGTGCGGGGCTGCCACCGCTTGGCGGCGGATGCGCCGATCCTCGCGTGCTGACGTCACTCGGGCTGCGCCCGGACCCCTCGCACGTGCCACATGTCCCTGCGCCAACCATCTTCGCCACAGGTGCTGCACCGTGGACACATCCCTATGGGTATCGGCTGCGATTTGACGAAGCGACTAACCTGCCCTTCTCAGCCCGATCACCATACCCCTCGTAAAGTCGTCTGTCTGCTGGAAATGCCTCCGTTGACGGCGGCCTGGCATTCTTAGCTATACACGTGTCCTGTGGCACACGACAACACGTTCTACAATGACTGTCGGCTGAGAAATCACGGTACGAAGTAGGCCATTCGCCAACGCCGTGTCCCATTTATCGTTCGCTACGTGCGCAGCACAGCGGCGCATTTCACATCATGAGCATACCTCAGTGACGTCAGTCTACCCTGCAATTGGCATAAAGTTCTGACCACTTCTTCTTGGTGTTGCATTTGCTCTGTCAGTCAGTGTATTAAAGTATGATGTACTTAGTAGACTAAATTGCGTGTTGACTTCAATAAAATTTTACACATTCACATTAAAATGTTATGAAGTGTGACTAATGTACTTTGTGACACTGAAAGTCCAGAATAGCTGTTGGCCTTAGTTCTTGGATTATATTATGTTGTTGCATTAAAATACTGCACAAATTTGCCTTTTACACAAAACATTAGATATTTGACACATTCTAAGATATGGTATATATGAATGTCTTTTAAGTCCAAATAGTAAGTGACAGCACTTCCTTATATTTTAAAAATGCAAATTCAAATTACAAGCTTTAATATGCAATGCTTATACACTTTATGTATGACTCAACCACTTTTTAATTGACTTGAACATATTCTGGCCTGTCTGATGTGACTGTTGTTCTGGAATTTTCTCACTCTGAATGTCGTAAATGTTGGTGGTTCCTTTCCCTTTTTATGAAGCTGGCAAAATCTGTAAGTCGGAATGAATGAATTGAATTAAAAATTCTAGTTGAAATGAAACTTTACGTGATATAGTATAAGTTCTGAAATAATCTACTTACTGCTGTGGGGTGGTTGTGATGCGAGTTGCTTGGCTGTCTGTCGCGTATTGTATCTCGTACTAATGGTTCTGGTGTTGTCTGTTGTGAGGGGGACGGAGGGACGAGTGGGGAAGTTTCAGCGTGTGTGTGGGCGGAGTCAGGCAAGTTCGCTGTCTGCGCTGTAGCCAGTATATGACGTTTGTTGACTAGTCTGACGTAGTCATTCTTTAAGATAGGGATAATCTTATTGAACAAAATATTGTTTTTTTCAGATATTTCATTAATGTTGTAGTTGGGATTTGTATACTGATCAAATGTTACGTACAATTCTTCATTTATATTAAGTAAAGGACCTTTGGGTTATGTACTTAATATTTTCAAATCATTACTTATATCCGTGAATTTTGTGCCTGTACTCGTGCATGTGCTGTCCTATTGCAGAAAAATGATTATGCTTGATGGCATTAACATGCTCATTATATCTAATCATGAAATTTCTGCCAGTACGTCCCACATAACTTGTTAGACAGTTGTTGCAATTCATCCGATAGACTCCTGACTGAAGATATTTGTTGTTATTGTTGACTGATTTGGTATTACGTATGATATGTCTATTATTATGTGTAGTTCTAGAAGCTATTCTAATATTATGTTTCTTAAGGATATTAGTTAGTGAATATATACTCGTATTATTAAAAGTGAAAGTTGCATAATCTTTTTTAGGTTGTTCTGGTTTTGTCAGTGTAGTTTTGGGTCGTGATTTGAACTTACGAATGATGGAATTAATCATTTCTTTTTTATAACAATTTTTTCGGGCTATTTCATGAATTAATTGTAATTCATCGTTGAGATCTGTTTTTGACAACGGTATACTAAATGCTCTACGAATCATGCTTTGGTATGCTGCTTTTTTTTAATGGGGATTAGGGTGAATAGAATCCATTTTTATAGTATTTATTGTATAAGTGGGTTTGCGGTAAATTTTGAAAGTAAGATGTTTTTCGTGCCTAGTAATCGTTAGATCTAGATAATTTCGTTCACAGTTATTCTCGGATTCCTTAGTGAATTGTATACATGTGTCTATGGCGTTCAATTTATCCAATATTGCATTATCATTAGTTGTTCTATTGTAGATAATGACAAAGACGTCATTGACAAATCTGCACCAGAAAAATATTCAGTTTGTTTTGCAAACTGAAGTATATTCTAAGTAGTCTATGTATATATCCGCTAGTATGCCAGACGTGGGTGACCCCATCGGTAAACCTGCTTGTTGATAAATTGTATCGTGAAATCTAAAAAAGTTGTTATTAACTGCAAATTTGAGTAACATCATGAATTAATCGATTTCCAAAGTACTTAACTTGCTGTGTGTTTTGAGATTGGTTCTAATTATATTTATGGTTTTGTCAGTGGGGATATTTGGATACATATTAGTTATATCATATAAGAAACTATGGAGTGATAATGTTCTAACTGTAGGTTCTTTGTTTTGTTACAAAAATCTATTGAGTTACGTATGCTCTTATTATCTTGAAAAGAGTAATGGTTTTTAAGATATTTTTTAATATATTTGGAAAGATTATATGTAGGGCTAGATCTTTAATTTATTATGGTTCTCATTGGTGTGTTTTCTTTATGAATTTTGGGAAGAGCTTTTGCACTCGGTAACTGGGGGTTCATTGTTATTAGACTATTTGCTTCTATTTCGGTTAGTAAAAAACGTGTGTTTTTGAGCAAATTTTTTAGGTTTGTTTGTACTGTATTTGTGGGATCCTTACGTATAATACGAAATGTATTATTGTTGAAGTACTCTTTTGTTTTTTGAATGTATACATCTCTATTTATAACAACCGTTGTATTTCCCTTATCGGCCTTTGTTATAAGGAGATTATCTTGTTTGACTTTTTCTTTTAGACTCTTAATGTGCGCTTTGTCCGCTTTATTACTATTAGATATGTTATCTTGTATTTTTCTGATGTATTGCAGAAGTTTTTTTACAATATCGTGCCCAACTTCTTCCCGTATTTCATGCGGAATTCTTTGTATGGCTAATTCTGTTTCTGTCACAGCGGTTGTGACGTTCTGTAGTATTGAGGTGTTGCCCCAATTATGTTTTGGTCCTTTGCTTAATATTTCATTTTCTGCTTTGCTGAATACTGTACTCGTGAGGTTTTTTACAGGTGGGTAAAAATGATGCATTTTGTCTCCTATAGACTGAGTTGAGTTACTTGTTTCTGTGAAGTGAGTGACGTGTTTTCTTTTCTGCGTCCGTTTTAAGGTTTCTAATCTCTTATCTAGGGTATTCTGCTTTTTTATGGCCAGATGTTCTATTTTCTCATTTGTGACTATACATTTGTAAAATGGGGCTTATTTCAACTGAATAGGCAAAACGCCTATGGTGAATTTACACTCAATAAGCTTAAAGCTGAATTCATTCCGCTACAATTGCATGTGTATAGTAAGATATAAGCTTTGTCATAATTTCAGTTATGATGTAATGTTTTAACATTTTTTAGCAAGAGTATAAAAAATATTTTAAATAATATTGTTAAACAATAGAGTATGTCATAAAGATCTTCATGAGGCATAAGGTGAAAATGCAAATAAGATTCTAATGTAGCTGAGGATGACCTTGTTAAGAGGTCGAAACCGGTCAAAAATAAAATAAAATGTATTGATCAGGTGGAACTTTCTTTTCCTTTTATGACAATTGGTAAATATCAATACAGAAAAATGAAATTTATAAATGAAGAAGGTATGAATATGACAAGCAGATTAGAGCAGATGTAGGATGCTGTAGTTATGTAGAAATGAAAAGGTTAGCACAGGATAGGGTGGCCTGGAGGGCTCCATCAAACCAGTCTGTGGACTGATGACTCAAACAACCACCATAGACTTGGATGTGGTGGGGTGAGTGGCTCAGACAGTTGAGGCGCTGGCTTTCTGACTCCACCTTGGCAGGTTTGATCCTGGTTCAGGTGCTCAAATGTCAGCCTCATGTTGGTAGATTTACTGGCATGTAAAAGAACTCCTGCAGGACGAAATTCCGGCACCTTGGCATCTCCAAACACCGTCAAGAAAGTAGTTAGTGGGAAGTAAAAACAATAACATTATTTAGACTTGGATATAAAGAGCTACAGGCAGTACACATAAATTTCACTTCATTTTTATTAATAGCCATGGAGAAAAGTATTGATACCTCAATGCTTAATGAATTTTACAAAAATACTGAACAGTATATGCTGAAATAACTCTTATGACTTTCTTATTGAAGGCCCTAAATGTATATTTCATTATAATTTGTCAATTAGACCATGTGCACTACAACAAAGATTAATAACTTTTGTTGCCACGTTGGTGCATCTGCTGCCGTGAATACAAATCTCATCACTGCATTCCCAATGAAAAGCATCTCAAAGCAGAAATTTGTTTACCCTAATAAAAGCTGCAAGCATGGTGTAATTAACTGAACAATATTAACATTCAATGTAAAATAGTTTTTCAAAAAATAGTGTGTTTTGCCACATTCAATAACGAGGAGATTTCTTTGTTTTACATTCCTTATAAGTGGATAAGTCATTGCTTTGATATAATTACTTACTTACTTGTATCAGACTCTTCATTTTTACCTCTAAGTTTCTAAGACAGCCCAATACGTCTTACCTCTTAAGATTCTATAATCCAGTACAGTCTCTTAAAACATGATGTTTTGTTCTCAGAGTCAAATTAGGGACACAGTAAAAACTAACAAACATTAAACTTATACATTTCAGTTCAGTCACATAGGTTTCCATTGTGGCATTTGCATAAATCTAAGGACAAGTTTATCTCTTAGCCAGATAGGTGAGTATTTGAACATGAAATGATAGATTGTGTATCTTAATGGTCCATGTTCATAATGAGGCTGAGGGTATTGGCTGAGAAGTGCATCCTCATACATGTGATAGAGGTCACTATCATTTAACTCCTCTGGATCTCGCTGTGAGGATAATCCACAGAGGTACTCATTGTAGCGAAAAAAATAATCTCCATAAAACTCTTGTGCTTCAGAAGTCATTTCCTTCTGCATTTCCAGCATGTACGTGCGCTGTCGGGAGAGTATGTTACTCTGTTGAGCAAAGGATCCTGGAACAATTAATTACAATATGTAACTCTCTCATGGTTTTAGGTTCAAATTTTCCAGAAGACAGCATCAACTCAAACCATCAACATTACTGTAACAATAAGATATATATAATAATTTAAAAGAGACAAACTTACTTTAAAGTTATTGATTCTTTTAATAGATAATTCTAAAATATGTAGGGCCTACTTTCATATTTTCCTTTAAATACAGCAGAATTACTACATCAGTCTGGCTGGCGCATACCACTACGGAAATGGAGTGGACCATACAGCCAACGACACAAAGCCGAGTGACGGGCTGCGGAAAATATCCTAATTCCCAAAGGGAGCCAACGACTTTGGGCAGACGAGCCTAACAAACTGGGGCAAATATTCATTTATAGGAAGGGGAGTTAGGGATTGGAATAACTTACCAAGGGAGATGTTCAATAAATTTCCAATTTCTTTGAAATCATTTAGGAAAAGGCTAGGAAAACAACAGATAGGGAATCTGCCACCTGGGCGACTGCCCTAAATGCAGATCAGTATTGATTGATTGATTGATTGATTTAGGTGGTTCTCCGAGTGGAGGAAATGCTACTCGAATCCACTGTGTAGCGTCTGCTCTCCATATTAGGAGTGGCTTGTGAGTACCTGTAAGGACCACTACCAATGGATATGGGCAAAAATGGTGAACGTCTTTGATGATGGAAGATGATCCAGCATCTCAATGGCAAAAGAGGTGGATGAATTGAAAAGGAATGGCACTCATTTGTCCTTATGATGAGAAATCACTCTAAATGGTGGATGAATTACCATAGCTAGAGCCCTGCATCTTGGCGGATGCAAACTGTATGGCAGTGCGTATAATTTTGCTAATAATTTCTGAATAATGAAATTTATTGATTTTCACTCAGGCATAACTCTTATTTTTGTTTGTGGTTAGGCGAACCTTGACTTTTGTATGGGAGAATGATGAGACCATAAAGCCGTAAATCTGGCCTAAGCCTAACTGGCTCCTGCCCACAATTAATGGAAGGAAGGAACAAAAGTCAATACGTCAGTAGTTGTCGCAGAGAAATCTCTTATGAACCTGTGACTGTAGGGGGTTTGGTGCCAGGTATCAGGCGTATTGTACAACGTTAACAGATCTATCCGTTTCAAAACCCTGGGTGTAATATACTGTAATATCCGCAGATAATCATTCACGGATGCGGATAACCATACGCGGATACGGATGAAGGAAGTGTTGATGCAGATATTATTTTGTAAAGCCGCACAGGTCTCTAAACATAGCCTGGTTAATAACACAGGGATCAGAAAGGCAATGGGATACCACCCAATTATAATCCCAAGATCACTAGCCAGTCAGTGTCTTGGGAAGATACGGTATCCAACTGAAGAGGCCGTGCTGCACTGGAGCGAAACACTGGCAATCTGACAGCAAACCGAGTAGCGATTAGCGCCAGTCTGGGTCCGACATAGATGGTGTGAAATGGGTGACCGGGCATGCAGAGGTAGCAGATTGGGCCCTGTAAGGAAAATTTATGACCTGTTAGGCATTTCAAGGATATCCCATCATAGAAATTAATAAAAGAGTCAGAATTGGAACTTGGAACATGCAAGGTTTGCTTCAATTAGAGATTTTTAAGGAAGAACTCAGACAACAAGAAATTCCTGCATGTAGCATCTCAGAAACACACTGGAAAAGGAAAGGACATTTTGAATCTGGAAACTACATCTCTGGCAATGATGCCACTGGTGAATAAGGTGTGGTATTTGTTGTGGAAAGAAAATTTGTGAGATTTATTGAGGGATTAAAACTGATAAATAGTCTTCTTATTTCTCACGATATCCGCAAAGCCATGTGAACTACATTTGATCCAAGTATATGCTCCTACTTGTGATGCAGACCATACAGAAGTGGAATACTACATCACCCGTGAGGAGACAGCTGACTTTTTACATCTTAAGATATTGTCTTCATAATTGGCGACTTCAACGTTAAATTTCTTGTAACATTCAACCTTGATGTGATGGAAAGAGGATTTTTCTTGCCTAGTTATACACCACTGTTTTCATTAATTATTAAGAAATTTTAAGATCCCTCTATTTTAGGATAGTTTTCAAGTGGCTTTTCATGAACACATCTTTTACATCAAGAGGTGCCAAACAGTGACAACGAAGAGAAAAACATCGATTCTTTTAGACATTTAATCCTTTTATTTAATCAAGGACGAGCTGTTTTTAATATTGTGTTTTTGTGTATACTTTAACTAATCATTCAAGATCACAGCTGAAGATGTTTTCCATGGAAAACAAAACATGTACCAACAACAAAATTTTAAAAAAATAAATTAATGTTATTGTAATCTAAGAAAATCGTAAGATTTTAAAGTGGCAGAAAGGTGGAACTTCCCAAATGTACAAGTTGGAATTTGTTATATATAGAGAGAAAAGGATGAGCCAGGCTGAGTGGCTCAGATGGTTGAAGCAATGGCCTTCTGACCCCAATTTGGCGGTTTGATCTCTGTTCAGTCTGGTGGTATTTTAAGGTGCTCAAATATATCAGCCTCTGGCATGTAAAAGAACTCTGATAGGACAAAATTCTGGTATACTGGTATCTCCAAACACCATGAACAGTAGTTAGTGATAGCATCTCCTAGGGTCTTGTGGCAGGTGAGATGAACTTCCTGTTGAGTACCTAGGTCATGTAGTCCATCTACGAATGTTTATCAACCCAGCTGTTTGAGGAACTCTTGGGTAGGCCAAGCGGACAGGATGGGCAACATCTGTCTCATACTCTTGGAGCTTCTCTGTATTCCTCCAAGTTCTGGTCCGAAACTGTGTCTGGTAGGCATATTGGAAGTGGCGATCTGCATATTCAGCATCCATTGTAAAATTTACCACAAAATAGAAACACAAAATGGATAAATGATAACTAGATTGAAATATAAATAACAAAATTGGATGCCACCTGCAAAAGATTTACAAGAATAATTGACTCTGTAGAGCATGAAAGAACTCCCTCTCCCAAGGCGACGGTCATCAGGCTGATGAGGTTCCAAACTTGCTTCATTACCTTTCCTTACTATTATTTAATTCTGAAAATAAATTTGGGTAGTATGCCACGTTTCTCCTTACTTCACCAATAAAAGATTTGCTCTGAGTTTCACTACTAGAACTTATTCCTGAAACAAAATAAAACCAAACAAACCCCAACAATAATCATCGCGTGATGAAACCAATATAAACCTCCACAAACAACATCTACAAGTTATACACTACAACTATACATAGTTCTGAAGGCCACGCTTCAAACTTGCTATTTCATACAAGTTAACCTCATTTTCCTGAACAAAATAGCACCATCACCATGGAACCAATTTACCACAGTTTTTAACTGTGTAAAAAAAAATTCCATTACCTCACTATACTCTATTATAATAATTTCGTGTGGCTATTTCTAGCCGAGTGCAGCCCTTGTAAGGCGACCCTCCGACGAGGGTAGGCGGCATCTGCCATGTGTAGGTAACTGCGTGTTATTGTGGTTGAGGATAGTACTATAAAGCCATACACATTCACAATGCAAAATGGCTGCTGTGGGATTAATAAATAACGATTATCATGTCGTATTATTCAAAGAATGAACAAGTAATAAACACCTGGCCTATGGTTTCATCTAGCCACAATCAGTTCTATGCACAACAACACACTACCTCCAGATTACACATAAACTACCTCAAATAATGCATTTCCTCGGAGAGGAATAATCCAGAGTCTGACTTACATAAGAACACTATGTAGTGACTTCCACCTAGTGATCACAGGAAACTTGTAATTACTGAGTAATGCGCTCGTCATGACTCAGTGATGGTAGAGCAATGCAACCGTAAAGAACCCCTGCAGTACAGACTTCGTAATGGTAATCGTCATGAACAGCAACTACAATGGTCATGAACAGTAATGGTAATCAACTCGTTGCACATGCGCACGTGTGTGTGTGTATATACACACACACACACACACACACACACACACACACACACACACACACACACAGACACACACACACACACACACACATATTCATACACACACTAAGTGGCCAAAAGTCACGGGAAGGCACTAAATGTGAAGTTAATAACAAGTTGTTCCTGCTTGAGCCCTCAAAACACAAAACGGCGAGGCAACAACTCTACAAGGTGGCGGAATCAGTTCTGGAGGGATCTGGACCCACGCATCTTGCACTGCTACCCACAATTGGTCTTGTGTAGTTGGTGCAGGGTTCATGGAGAGTACAACAGCATTGAGAGCATCACATAAATGCTCGATTAGATTAAGATCGGGAGATCTGGAGGCCCAATCCATGGTCGTAACTCCACTCCTTGAACCACCTGCGTGCCAGCACAGAGCGGTGACATGGTGCATTGCCCTGTTGAAACATGGTATCTCCATCAGGGTACTCTAGGGCCAGAAAGGGATGCAGATGGTCTGAAAGACTGTCCACATAACGTGCACCTGTCAGTGCTCCTTGCAGCTGGAAAATGGGGCCTAACGCTGCCCAGACCAGAACTGTGCCACCTCCTGCCTGGTACAACCTTGTTGATATGCAGGATCCATAGCTTCATGGGCCATATGCCACACTCTCACGCGCCCATCAGCTCGATACAACTGGAACCAGGATTCATCGGACCATATCAGACACTGCCACTGTTCCGTGGTCCATTGCCGATGTTCGCAGACCCATGCACGTCGTTGAGCTCTGTGTCAAGGTGTCGGCAAAGGGACATGAGTTGGTCGTCGGCTGGTGAAGTCTATGCGGTGCAGTTGCCTCCTTACAGTCCTGGTAGAAATAGGTTCTTGACTCCCAACATTCAACTGGGCGGTGATCTGACTCACAGTAGCCCATCGAGCATCCAGTATGGCTTGTGGAGGCGACGTGATGTCCGTTTGTTAAACACCTGTGGTCTTCCTGCGTGGCGGTTTACGCGGGTGGTAACATTCTCTCTGCGATATTGAACATCCATCCTCCACACTGTTGACCTCGGAAATCCGAATTTGCGTGTAATCTCCGCAATGCTATGACCCATGCACTGTGCGCCGATGATCATCCCGCATTCAAAGTCGGTTTACTCGCAATGTGTTGACATCTTCACAACACTGGTGTCTGTGGCAAACTGCTCAGTTATACCACTGCTAGCTGCAATGCTGAGGGGTCATTCACGGCACATTTTATAATGGGACACCTCTTCTCGTGACATTTGGCCACTCAGCTTATATATATGTACTGTATATGCTTCCTCCAGCACCCCGTAAAAAGTAATACCTCCATCGCATGCTCACACATGTATATATAGGCTCACTTCATGTGGCGTAGCAATCTGTCAAAGTCTATTGGTAGCAATGCTACCACTGAAACATCTCCAAGCATCGTCACTCAGTCAACACAAGCTCGTTCACACTCTGAGCTTCCTGACTGGTTACAAAGCTGCCAATCCGCAAAAAGCGATCTTGCATGTTCATCCACATTGATGGATTACGATCTTCAGCATATACTTCCCGGCCAAACCCTGGCTTTCTAAACCACTTGTTGCAACACTTATCAGACTTCAACCATCTTTCCAGATACAGTCATGGTTTTCCTTATTGCACAATCTTCACAGCTAGGCCATGTATCCATACAGAAATTTGTACAAAATATCACGATGCACATATGCAATATTCCCTAAGTACAAATTCTTACTTACAATATTATGTTCTTACATCTTAATTTAACAAATGCACATGACATTCGCTATTTTATATTACAAATTATTTTACCAAATTTCCTAACCTAAAATGGGGAGATCATTTACAAAATGTCCTAACCTAAAATCGGGAGATAGTCATTTTTGTACTGTTACACCATGTGGGCTAGTAGTGCGATGTAGTTGCTCAGAATGCCTTCTGGTAATGCCTGTAGGACACTGAAGGCGTCCCCTCTCAGAGCCATAATGAGGGCTGTAGCTTTGTCTCCTTCACTCCAACAGTTAGGACAACAGGCCTCCTAGAACTGCCACAGGTGTGTACTCCATGGCACCTTCCCATCGAACGTTGGTAGTGTCACCTTCGTTAAACTCAGTACTGCATACGATGACCCTCCGCATAGTTCCAGTTTCATATGTTATCGCATAGCCGGGTGATTCTGTCTGCAACCTCTGGCAAACACTGTTAAATTTCTTGTTAACCATGCCTATTTTCTCACCAACTGTGCCTGTTTTTCCCCCTGAAGTTCATATTTCACATTTGCTATTTTTGCTTCGAGAATGTGCTTTATCTCAAGATGACCCTCTTTGATCTTTTCCTGTCCATCTTCCACCTTCTTCCGGCCTTCTACCATCTTCTCCTCCATCATCTACCGGCCTTCTTTCATCATCTCCAGCGTTATCTTCTGGCTCTCTTCCATCTTCATCATCATTTCAAAGAGCACATTTAACGGAGTCTCCATTTTCACATAGCGTCGGTCTCAACTGACATGCAGAAATTAATACAAGTCTAAAATCAGATAATTTTATCATAGAGGTGCTGAATGTCATCCTGCGATACGCTGCCCCAAGCATTTTGCACCTTTTGATGCAGTTCGGCAATGGTTCTTGCAGGCTCTGGAAAACGTGTAAGTCAAGTGTTCAAACGGTGAGAGATCCAGTGATCTTGCTAGCCAGGGTAGTAGTTGTAGAGCATATTGCATTGCAGCAGTTGTATATGGATGTGCACTGTCCTCCTGAAAAAGCACATCACCTTCCTGTCGAAGAAATGGCAGTAGCACAATGGCAATGTAGCGGGCACTGGCTACTTTATCCTGGAGAAACACCAACTGTGACTGCTAGTTGTAACTGATGGCCTCCTCCTCCCCCCCCCCCCCCCCCCTCCCACATCCTGAAGCCTGAGGTGGGACCTGGGTGTCATGGGTAAATACACCCTGGAACAGGTCGCCCACCACGTTTATACCGTACACGTGTACATCGATCACTTGTATACAGACAGAACCCACTCTCATCAGACAACAGAGCGCCATTTCCCTCTCCAGTCGACTCTTTCGTGGTCAGTAGTAGCCTGGCCAGAGGCACATAACTGTAATCCTGCTGCAAGCACACGGTTCCCAATAGTCCTTGGTGACATAGCAGGTGCAATATGTGACAGGATTTTGTTCCTGGATGATGTTCGATTGGCCACCACTGCTCGCACAATGCGTCTATCTTGACGTGTGTCTGTACTATGCGGACGTCCGGAGCCTGGTCTACGGGTGTGGGAATGTTCCACAGATCATTGCTGAAACCAGCGGCACACCACCCATACATCGTGCCCAACATGTGCAGCAATCCACCGATACGTCCATCCAGCTTCCCGCAGGCCCACAATGCAACCCCGTTAAAATGGTTGCAGTTGTTCAACAGGAGCACGTACTCATCGGCAGGCCATGGTTGTACTCTACAATGAATGTTGCATAAACTGTTCACCTCCAACTTCAGCACAGTTACTGTCTGCATAGTCAAAACAGTGTGCACCGACAGGCCTCTTGAGCGACATCTGATCACCAATGTCCGTGACAAATGAATCACTAACACAACAACCTCCTCAGTATGCACATATTATACCCTGGTACCACTGACACAATCCTTGAGGATGTTGAATGTTTTTTCCTGGCAGTGTATATGTCATTTTCTCTCAACTTAAAAAATTGAAAGGCATAACCAATTTTAAAAATATATAAAAATTAAAAGGAATAAACATTAAAAATGAAAACAAAACCAATTAAATAATAAACAATAAAAGTAAAACAACTATATATAGTTGTTTACCATACATGTAATTACAATTTGTTCAATAAGGCACTTCTAGTTTTCATAAACAAAAATGATTATATAAAATGCTTTGTCTAATTTGGAATCTAAGAAATACCAACCCAGGAAGGACATTGCATTTCTTTTCTATACTCACTATTGTGAAACAATCAGTGCAATAAAATGAATAGCCAAGAGGCCGACAATTCCATCACCTCCTTCAATCCTTCAAAATCAAACCTACCCACTTCCTCCTTCCCGCAATCTCCCGCATCTCTCCTGGCCAGAGAGAAAGCATAACATTGTACGTGGCCTGCCCCTCCCTCACTTTTGTGATGATGCCTCCACTCTACATGAACTAGCCATGTATCTTGGTAGGTGTGCTAGTTACCAACGGACGAGCCCAAATTGGCGCACTATGGAAAAACTCTGGCAACCAAGAATGAGTTAGCTGGAAAATGTATTATTTCCAATAACAGACCAATTACACTTGAATTATGAGTTATTCAGGAAAGTAGTTCAAGTCCCCTATAGGAATCAAAATCGATAGGGTGATCGGAAACAATGTGAATGAGGTACATAAGCGTTACAGGGTTGGTCGTACTGATAAATAATTTGATATCTCGCACCGTTGTCATTTTAGCTGATGAAGTTGGCCAATGAAATCACTTTGCAAGCAAATTTGTTGTAAGTACGACATCGTAATTGGTGTAAAACCTTCAATTAGTATGTTTAATATATTTTAATTATAGTTTATGTAATGCTAAATTATCTTTTATTAAGTGTTAAACATGACCAATAAATAAATAAATAAATAAATAAATAAATAAATAAATAAATAAATAAATAAATAAATCTATAGAGTCGAAAAGCAGTAGAAAATTCCATAATGTTCGTATGTTAGACTTATTGTACTATAATTTGGTTCTGGAAACTTACTGTAAGGTTTTATTATCCAGATACATGTAGAGACATTACGAATATTGTAGATATTTCCATGTACATTTTTAAACATTGAAGGAACGTTCGAGTACCCTTTCGACTAGCTGGTCGATCGATGTTTCGAGTGTGTTTCATTAGAGTGTTGTAAGAACTCTTCCAGAAGTCGATCATTCTAGATGGTTGCTCGAATAGTATAAATATCGAGGTGTCAGTGAAGTCAGTTCTCAGTTCTAAGTTCACAGATCTTGGTTCTTGGGACTCAGGCAAGTGATGGACTGGGAGTGACTGTTAGGCTCCGAGGTGGAGTCCGAGTATTGGGCTCAAATGAGTGAGGCGGTGAATTCAAGAGAGAGTATGTTATAGTGCGCGCGTCAGTGTTGTTGATATCTGTACTGGTCAGAATCGACTTCAGGGTACTCCGCTATTGAGTGTTGTATATAGTATCATTTGCTAGTGTGTATAATTGTGTGTTGTGACGTACAGTGTGAATAAAGTAATTTATACAAGGAAGTGAACGTGTTCTCGTGTGATATTTATTTACGTCAAATACAATTGCAATGTGGAACAAACTGGCGACTGTGGACAGGACACTTCAAGACTCGGCAATGAAGATCGAACAAATGACCGTGGCGATGTTACAGAAAGTGCTGGCATCCCGAGGTTTACCGACAGGTGGAAGCAAAGCGGACCTACAGGAGAGGCTGCGCCAGGATTTGATAGACAGCGAGGAGGACCCAGACAGTTTCGACTTCGCAGTCACCTCGGAGGAAGAAACCAACGACCGGGTAAGCACTATGTTAGCACAACTAACTGCGTTGATTCAGGCCCAGTTCGAAAAACTCGAGGGTATCAAGGCCCAATCCGAAAAACTCTAGGGTAAAATTCAGGCCCAGTCCGAAAAACTCGAGGGTAAAATCGAGGCCCAGTTCGAAAAACTCGGGCGGAAATTCGAGGCCAGTCTGAAAAACTCGGGCGGAAATTCGAGGCCCAGTCTGAAAAACTCGGGTGGAAAATCGATGCCCAGTCTGAAAAACTCTAGGGAAAAATTGAGGACCAGTCAAAAAAACTCGGGTGGAAAATCGAGGCCCAGTCTCAAGGAATAAATGACCAAATCAAGTCGGTGGACAACGAAGTACGAGCCGTGGTGGAGTCCGTAGTTCAAGGCCCAGCGGAAACAGCGAGTGCTTTGTGTGAAAGCACGACAGCCCTGGAGACACGGGTGAAGCCTGCTAGCAGTGATGGCGGATCTGGCGTCATGAAGATGGCAACTCCACAGGACGACGGGATCATTTTGGCGACGACAACCAACAAACAAGGGTGCCACCTGACCAGGACACTAGTCCCAGCACGAAACCATATGCTGATAGGAACATTGAATCCAGCACCCCGGAAAAAGAGGAGACTCAACAGGGCCAAGTCCACGACGTGCATCACACCAGCGGACTACGAAGGCGCGTGGGCCCTGGCAGAACACGAAGGCACGACCAAGGGAAAGTCAGTGGAGTGTCGAATGCCTCACAAGGAGCTGCGGATCATTGCTATGGAGAACAGGGACACCATCAGCCAGACCCAGCGGATCCCCCATGGGAAGGTGGTGGCCACCGATTGAACTATCTAGCTGCGATATGTGGACTTAACAACGCCAACGAGAAGACAGTTTGATTGAGGTAGTCTAGGTGTAATTTGAATAGTGAGGACTAAGAGAGACATAAAAATAGATATAAGGACACCTAGATATAATTTAAGACCTAGAATAACAAATGTACAGGGTAGATATTGAAGGTTTTAGGAGGGATAATTGTCGTAGGTACGACATCGTAATTGGTGTAAAACCTTCAATTACTATGTTTAATATATTTTAATTATAGTTTATTTAATGCTAAATGATCTTTTATTAAGTGTTATACATGACTAGTATCGGGTTTCTCTGTAAATATGTAGTATAGAATTGTATAACCTCAAATACGTATTGTTTAACCTCAAAATCTATAGAGTCGAAAGCGGTAGAAAATTCCATAATGTTCATATGTTAGACTTATTGTACTATAATTTGGTTCTGGAAACTTACTGTAAGGTTTTATTATCCAGATACATGCAGAGACATTACGAATGTTGTAGATATTTCCATGTACATTTTTAAATATTGAAAGAACGTTCGAGTTCCATTCGACTAGCTGGTCGATTGATGTTTCGAGTGTGTTTCATGAGAGTGTTGTAAGAACTCTTCCGGAAGTCGATCATTCTAGATGGTTGCTCCAGTAGTATAAATATCGAGGTGTCAGCAAATACAGTAGAGACAATACGCGACACTGAGCGAGATATCGAGGGACAGCTATTGGAACTCACTCTAGCGGATAGACCTGAACAGTACTGATTCTCTCATAAGAGCACGTGTACTTTCGTGTGAAGTTTTTGGTGTTATTTATGCGTTTTCAGTGAGTTGACATAATTAAATAGTAGCGTGTGTCACTCCTTGATATCTCCTCTCAACATGAGGGGAAAGGCATGTGCTGTGTTTGGCTGCAGTAATTACGAAGTAGAGAAAAATGCACAGTCGTTCTTCAGGTTCCCTCGTGACAAGAACATGTGCAGTAAGTAATATTGTGTTTGCATATATATTCTTCCAGTGACAGAGATTTTTATAGTACTTCATAATCTTCTGACCTGCTCGACCCATATTTTAACTGGCATAAAATGTAATACGCATATTTTATTGTATAGTGCAGCAGTTAAACTTCAATACCAATGTGTTGTTGTAGGTGTGATCTGTGGGGTTTGAAATGTCACAGAAGTGATTTGGATAAGGTGTACAAGAAAGAAGGGACGTTACGCTTATATAAGAATTATAAGATCTGTTCAGATCATTTCCAGGCCAGCGACTTTAAAAATCCTCGACTATACAGCCAAGGGTATATTACATTTTTACTCTAATTGTACGTAAATATTCCTCAAAGCATCACTATCGACAACATTTTCATACTTTTCTTTCTTTAATCCCTCTTCTCAGATTAAAGAAGGAATTTTATAGATTTTCTTTCTGTTAGTAGGCTTCATGTTAAGAGGAAAATTGTCCAGCTTTTAAATGTTAAATTCATTGCATCATGTGTGCAAGGAATGTGCCAATATTTTTATTGACTTGACAAGTGTCTTAATGTGATCATACAATGTTTTTAAATGAGAAAAAAGACAAATCTAAACGTAAAAGTTCAGGCAGGAATGCTAAAGCTAAAAAAGTAATGCATAAATGAAAGATCAAGCCAGTTCACAGCAGCCCATTTCATATCTTGTTTATGTGTCTAATTTCAGTCTTTGAATAAATAACCTTTTAAATAATTATTCATTCATTTATCCAGAATTGCTTTAGCAACTTCGAAGTTAATATCTCAATACCACTTTCTTTCTAGACGTAATTTATTTATCCATTTCCGTATATACATTTCCATTGATATTTGAATTTAGCGCGATTTGTTCAGGTCAAGTCACTAGGAGCGCCACCGTCGAATTGTCTCCCATTTTAGCAAGGCGAAATCCGTAGGTGTCGCGTATTGTCTCTACTGTATTTGGTGTCAGTCAGTGAAGTCAGTTCTCAGTTCACAGATCTTGGTTCTTGGGACTCAGGCAAGTGATGGACTGGGAGTAACTGTTGGGCTCTGAGGCGGAGTCTGAGTATTGGGCTCAAATGAGTGAGGCGGTGAATTCAAGAGGGAGTATGTTATAGTGCGCGCGTCAGTGTTGTTGATATCTGTACTGGTCAGAATCGACTTCAGGGTACTCCGCTATTGAGTGTTGTATATAGTATCATTTGTTAGTGTGTATAATTGTGTGTTGTGACGTACAGTGTGAATAAAGTAATTTATACAAGGAAGTGAACGTGTTCTCGTGTGATATTTATTTACGTCAAATAAAATTGCAACGTGGAACGATAAATTCAAATAGGCTTTGTGAGGCAGTGATGCCAAATCTACAAGTGGCCTAAGACCAGCACCAATCGAAGAAAAAACTTTGCCATGAGAGGAATTTGAACATCGACCACAGAGTTGGCAGGACTGCCCCTTAGCAAGTAAGCTACGGTGACACCGGCTGAAACCCACGGTGTGTTTGTGTTTGGTGCTGATTGTCGGCATGGCTCTCAAGCCCGTCTAAGCCACCTGCAGATTCAGAAGTACCACCACGCAAAGCCCCTTTGAATTTGCCAGCGAAGCGATCTGATTGGCTAAATTCATCAGCTGATAAAATGACAACAGCATGAAATATCAAATTAATCTTTTCAAATTACTTACGTGTGTGTCAAACCCAGCAATGCTCATATACCTAGTTCATGTAGTTTTTGACCACCTGTATATCATTAAAAAGCATTTGTGTTGGCTTATGAACTTACGGATGTTAATAAAGCCTTTAAGCAATGGTGGCGTACTGTGCAGTAGTATGAGGTTTGTATCTTAATCTGTCTGGATGCTCTGAGTTTGTTATCGCCACCAGTATTAACAAGATTTTTGAAATATGTTGCTTACCTGGGATAACAGTTATCACGGAGACACCATATTTAGCTAGTTCAACACGAAGTCCATCAGACCAAGCTTTCAAAGCAGCTTTTGTTCCTCCATAAGTAGCTAATCCTGGTAGAGCTTCCTTGGCACAGTGACTGGTTACAGTTATTATCCTCCCTTGAAACAAGACAGAAAGGAAGGATTTTTAGAGAAGTGAGATATTCAATTCAGTATAACCAAAGGGGTATATATGAAATGAAATGGCGTATGGCTTTTAGTGCCGGGAATGTCCAAGGACAAGTTCGGCTTGCCAGATGCAGGTCTTTTTATTTGACTCCCGTAGGCAACCTGCGTGTCTTGATGAGGATGAAATTATGATGAAGACGTCACATACACCCAGACCCCAGAGAAATTAACCAATTATTGTTAAAATTCTCGACCCTGTCGGGAATCGAACCCAGGACCCCTATGACCAAAGACCAGCATGCTAACCATTTAGCCATGGAACCGGACGGTGGTATATATAAATATATATATTTATTTTAAGAAGGATCTGATGGATGACATCTACTTGATGAGAATGATTCTTATACAAGAATGAGAATGAGGGCAGAAAATACAGTGCAAAACTACCGGAGAAGAACAAGACCCTTCATGCTGCCTTTATCGAACTGAAACAAGAATTTGACAGTGTCCTGAGGTCCAAATTCTAGAAAGCCCTAAAGTAGCATGGAGTCAGCAAGTCACTTTGCAGTTCCAACAGGAGTTTCTATATGAACTGTCAGTATTACGTGCGGACAGGAAATGTGAGTTCTGGGGAGTTCACTATAAGACAAGGAGTCTGGCAAGGCTGCAGTCTTAATCCTCTTCTTTTCATCGTGTACGTCAACCAAATTATGAAGCTGTGTCATGACAGAATCCAGAAGTTGGTGGACGGAAATTATCTCATGTGGCCAGTACGGACTTTCTGACCTGACATTTGCTGATTACCTGATTGCTGTTGCCTCCAGTGAACAAAACCTACAGGACAACATCAATGTATGGGTGGAAGAGCTGAAGAAAAAAAAAAAGGCATGAAGATAAATGTGGACAAGACAAAGACCGTAATTATCATCCGGAATGAGGAGAGGCACAGTATCATGGTTGATGGTAATCCATTGGAGCATGTCATCAAGTTCAAGTATCTTGGTTCAATCATTAGCTCAGACAGGAAGATGGAGGAGAAAATAACAGAGAGAATAGGAACAGCAGGGAGTCTGTTTAATGCCATCTGAACAAACTTCCTCAACAAGGAGATCTCCAAGAGCACAAAGTTAGCCATTTCAAATCGACCTTTGTACCCACATTGACCTATGGCTGTAAATCTCGGGTGCTAACAGAACACACCAAGAGCAGAATCCAGGCAGCAGAGATGAGATACCTCTGGAAAGAAGAGAACAAAACCAGAAGTGACAGTATCCAAAATACAGCCATCCGGAGAATACTGAATATGAAGTTACTAGAGAAAACCATGCAATAATAATACGAATTGGAATGGTTTTGTTAATGAAGAGGGCGAAAGTAGTAGGAGGGAAGGCTCGAGGAAGACCATGGAAGACTAGGGAGGATGGAATCAGAGAAGCATTATAGGAGAGGGCACACTCTGTGAGAGAGGCAGTAGCCATTACCGGAGATAGAAATAGATGAAGATCTCTTGTATTCTTGACACCTCATGGTACAAGAGGATTGGAGTAAGTAAGTAAGCAAGTAAATTCTTATCTGCCTAGGCTTTGATGCTTACTACTTCTTCTCAGCTGTTTGTCAGGACTTTTATCTTTCTGGGGTTATTCGTATGACTAACACTCTACTACATTCATCGACTGCAGATGATACACCATTTTCTAATGAGACCAAAACAGTCAAAGAGCTCAATGTACTTTTTTGTTTGCTAGTGGTTTAACGTCACACTAATAGTGACACAAGGATGGGAAGGGCTAGGACTGGGAAGGTAGTGGCTGTAGCCTTAATTATAGTACAGCCCTGCATTTCATTGGTGAAAAAATGGGCAACCACAGAAAACCATCTTCAGGGCTGCCAACAGTCAGCTTTGGACCAATCATCTCCCGAATGCAAGCTCACAGCTACGTGACCCTAACTACATGGCCAACTTGCTCGGTCTCAATGTACTAATCAGGCCAACACTGAAAACAGCAATTAAATGGGTCTCTGCAAAGAAGCTCTCAGTAAATGATAAAAGGACTCAGTGAATGGTATTTCATTTACATAAGAATCAATTAAATGATTATAATAAACTGGTGAAATTATTAGGAATACATTTAGATCCAAACTTGAACTGGGATGCTCACATTAGATATTATTTCAAGGAAATTATCAAGAGTAGCATATCTCTTGAGAGCCATCAGAGATAAAGTTATCTGTAAATATATTTTACTGTATATTACTTCTTTGCAATCTTTCACAGTATTCTGCAATATCGAATTCTACTGTGGGGAAACTGTAGCTGGATTTCTGAAGTTTTATTTCTCCAGAAGCGGGCATTAAGTATTGTAACAAAACTGCCTGTGATGGCTCACTGCAGGCGTCGTTTTATGAAGCTCCCTGTTATAACTGTTGTGAACATGTATTTATAATGCACTTCTTATGGTATATGCAGAAACTCAAGCTCAGAAGTGATGGACACAAATATAATAGAAGGTCAGTTAACAGAGTTTGATGTCCCATTTCATTATTGAATTGAACATGATTCATAAAATGCCATCTGACTTGAAAGTCACTTGCTTATGGATGGCAATAAAAATTAAGATCATTACTCAGAGAGGTAGTGTGTTTTACAATCCACTAAATTTATGCAACTACTATATACTTTTATTGGCAAGTTCACTTGAGCGAGATTGACTGGTGTGTGCCAACAGCTCTCTTTATACAGGCCGCAGAAGATTCTAGTAGTTTCCACTTCCAGATCATTTTTGATGGCCGTTTCATTGCTAAATAGCTTCCAGCTTCTTCTAGTAGCTTCCTTATTGTAAGTCTCAACAATATGCTGGCGCTACTGTTTCATTCGCTGCTGATCCCATCCACATTGTCTTCACTGTGCTGGCATTATTGCCTTTCATTGGCTGCACTGCATTCAGCCATCGTTGTCATAATACTCCCTCCTTAAAGCTGCTTGTCCTGAGTGGCTCGACGATAAGGTGCCAGCCAATCTAGGTGGACGACCTTAATTTTTGTTCAGGGAGGCTGCTGAATCTAGTAGACCACTTCGTTAATCATGACAAAAATTGTAAAAAGGACCTACAGAAGGCATCTGGAACTTCACCGACTTCTCTTTCGTCCATATGGATTGGTATACCCACGCTTTGTCACCTTCCTGGAATCCTGCAGAGTTAGCCTGCAGGTTGTAATGGATATTCATCCTGCCGCCACAGGCCATTAACAAAATGGGATCCACCCCCTTTACAATGGATTTGCCGGTATATGTCAAAATAACTGAAAGGAAGACAAAGAAATTAATATAATTAGTACTGAATATAAATTAAAAACAATAAAGAGGAAAGAATATAACACTTCAAGAGTAAAAAAAAAAACTAGTTGTTTTCATCCCAACAGGAGAGGTGAAAAGGGTGAAAAAGTGGTTGAATGCCTTTAATCAGGATACTGGGACTTATATCTCAAAAACTGAAGATATTACAGACCTGAAAATTGGTACTTTGATCTCTTTTAAAAATAAGGTAAGGGTCCAATACACTGGAACCATACTCTAATTGGGGTCTCACCAGAGACAAATATGCTCTCTCCTTTACATCCTTACTACAACCCCTAAATACTCTCATAACCATGTGCAGAGATCTGTACCCTTTATTTACAATCATATTTATGTGATTACCCCAATGAAGATCTTTCCTTATATTAATACCTAGGTATTTACAATGATCCCCAAAGGGAACTTTCACCCCATCAACGCAGTAATTAAAACTGAGAGGATTTTTCCTATTTGTGTAACTCACAACCTGACTTTTATCCCCGTTTATCATCATACCATTGCCTACTGTCCATCTCACAACATTATCGAGGTCATTTTTCAGTTGCTCACAATCTTGTAACTTATTTATTACTCTGTACAGAATAACATCAACTGCGAAAAGCCTTATCTCTGATTCCACTTCTTTACACATATCATTGATATATATATAAGAAAACATAAAGGTCCAATAATACTGCCTTGAGGAATTCCCCCTCTCAATTTTTACAGGGACAGATAAAGCTTCACCTACTCTAACTCTCAGATCTATTTTCTAGAAACAGAGCCACCCATTCAGTCACTCTTTTTTCTAGTTCAATTGCACTCATTTTTGCTAGTAGTCTCCCATGATCTACCCTATCAAATGCCTTAGATAAGTCAATCGCAATACAGTCCAATTGACCTCCTGAATCCAGGATACCTGCTATATCTTGCTGGAATCCTACAAGTTGGGTTCAGTGGAATAACCTTTCCTAAACCCAAACTGCCTTCTATCAAACCACTTATTAATTTTGCAAACATGTCTAATATAATCAGAAAGAATGCTTTCCCCAAGCTTACATACAATGCATGTCAAACTGACTGGCCTGTAATTTTCAGCTTTATGTTTATCACCCTTTCTTTATATACAGAGGCTACTGTAGCAACTCTCCATTAATTTGGCGAAGTTCCTTCATGCAAACAATAATCAAACAAGTACTTCAGATATGGTAAGATATCCCAACCCATGTCTTTAGTATACGGTATCCCCCGAAACCTTATCAATTCCAGCTGCTTTTCTAGTTTTCAACTTTTGTATCTTACTGTAAATGTCATTGCTGTCACAGGTAAATTTTAATACTTCTTTAGTATTAGTCACCTCCTCTATCTGGACATTATCCTTGTAACCAAGAATCTTTACATACTGCTGACTGAATACTTCTGCCTTTTGAAGATCCTCGCATACACACTCCCCTTGTTCATTAATTCTTCCCGGAATGTCCTTCTTGGAACCTGTTTCTGCCTTAAAGTACTTATACATACTCTTCCATTTTTCACTAAATTTAGTGTGGCCACCAATTATGCTTGCCATCATGTTATCCTTAGCTGCCTTCTTTGCTAGATTCAATTTCCTAGTAAGTTCCTTCAATTTCTCCTTACTTCCACAGCCTTTTCTAACTCTATTTCCAACCTGCACCTCCTTCTTAGTCTCTTTACTTCCCTGTTATAATATAGTGTATCTTTACCATTCCTTACCACCTTTAAAGGTACAAACCTATTTTCACATTCCTCAACAATTGCTTTAAACCCATCCCAGAGTCTGTTTACATTTTTATTTATCGTTTTCCACTGATCATAGTTACTTATTAAAAACTCCCTCATGCCTGTTTTATCAGCCATATGGTACTGCCTAACAGTCCTACTTTTAAGACCTTCCTTTCTTTCACATTTATTTTTAATTACCACAAAAACAGCTTCGTGATCACTAGTACCATCTATTACTTCGGTTTCTCTATAGAGCTCATCTGGCTTTACTAGCACCGCATCAAGAATATTCTTCCCTCTAGTTGGTCCCATCACTTTCTGAATCAGGTGCCCTTCCCATATTAACTTATTTGCCATTTGTTGGTCATGCTTCCTGTCGTTCGCATTACCTTCCCAAGTGACATTTGGTAAATTGAGATCACCCGCTACGATCACATTCCTTTCCTTATCGTTTCCCACATAGTTGATAATCTTACCAAATAATTCTGAATCAGCATCTGCGCTATCCTTTCCTGGCCTGTACACTCCAAAGACATCAAGTTGTCTATTATCTTAAAAAATTAGTCTTACCCCTAGAATTTTATGCTTGTCATCTTTAACTTTTTCGTAGCTTACAATTTCTTCTTTCACGAGAATGAATACTCCCCCTCCTAACATTCCTATCCTATCTCTACGATACACTCTCTAGTTCTGTGAGAAAATTTCTGCATCCATTATATCATTTTTCAGCCATGATTTAACTCCTATTACAATATCTGGTAAGTATATATCTATTAAATTACTTAATTCTATTCCTTTCTTTAAAATACTTCCACAGTTGAGCACTAACAGTTTTATGTCATCCCTACTTGATCTCCAGTTCCCTGAACACTGCTCCCTAGTGCACCCTGTTTCCCTGAATGTACCTCCCTATAACCCTTCCAAACAAATTTCCTAACTTATATGTACCACTGCGGTTTAAGTGAAGGCCATCTGAGTGCAGATCCCTCTCTCCTACCCACATATTAGGATATAGAAATTTCACTCTCAGTTTTCCACATACCCACTCCATAGTCTCATTTATATCCCCAATCACCTTCCAGTCAGTATCCCCCTACACAGTATTCCACTGATAACAATCTCCGCTTCCTTAAACTTCATCCATGCTGCATTTACCAGATCCCACACATCCCCAACTATGTTGGTACATATACCTGCTTGTCTTACGTTGTTAGTAAAAATATGAAAGGCTACCACCTTCTCCTTTCCCTCCTCCTTCCCTTCTACTTTCCTCAACATCTGCCTTAACCTAATTCCTGGATAACACTCTACCCTGGTACCCTTTCCTCCACACACTTTCCCGACATGTCTAACGACAGAATCCCCCATGACCAGAGCCTCAACCCTACCCACCTCATTTGATCCCCTCCCCTCCTGGTCAGTCCTATCTCTCCTGACAGCAGCAGAAGCTACTTCCTCCTCCCTTTTCTCCAACCCATTACCCTGTTCCACCTGTCTTTTCTTATCCACTACTCCACATTTCTCTTTCCTACCTCTTCCCTTTCTTCTACTTCCAAACTTCTCAGCAACATTTCCCTGTTCCTCATCTTCCCTCAGTTGTTCTACCTGCAGTGACTCGTACCGATTTCTCATCGACACCTGTCCTGAATTTTGATCCTGAATGGAGCCCTTAGCCTGCAATCTCCTTCCCCTTAAAACATTAGACCACCTGTCTTCCACAATTCCCCCATTTCCTTCCAATCCCTCTATTACACCTACTGTATCCTGTACCGGTACATTGTTTGGAGGCCTACTTTCCTTCCTATCCTCTGAGAGAATCCTAATTATCTCCCTCAAGCTCTCCAACTCCTCCCTCATACTCCTTAATGCCTGGCCACACCCACAGTTCCTACACTCGCATTGCTTAGTCAATTTTTAGTAAATACCGAAAAGAAAAGGGAAAATAAGATAACATATTCTGTGCAAAATAAAAATGAAAGGAAAGAAATATTGTCTAGGTTAGTTTACAAAGAACACATGACAGTAAGTTATTTAATATAAGCTACTACTACACTACAATACTACTTAATTGTACTATTTTTATTCCTACAACACGCTAACACGATGAAAATTGCTGCTAATTATTGGAAACAGAATAATACACAAGAATTACACAATTCTTAACTGCAGTTAAGTCTACCCTAATTACAACAGAATTTTAGTAATAGAGTTACTACAGATACCACAG
Organism: Anabrus simplex; assembly: GCF_040414725.1. Lineage (NCBI taxonomy): Eukaryota > Metazoa > Arthropoda > Insecta > Orthoptera > Tettigoniidae > Anabrus > Anabrus simplex. The sequence goes on from NC_090266.1 coordinate 59,860,685, forward strand.
AAACGGTACTATACTATACAAATATTTCACAGTAATAGAATAAACACACTACTTTCGAATAAGATGCTATAATACACTACAATAATTTTAAACTACTTTCAGACTAAGTACAGATACTACAATACACTACAATAATTTTAAACTACGTTCAGACGTATTCTAATTACAACAGGTCCAAGCAAAAACAGAAAAGAAAATTACCATTAAAGTTCAAAATTCGCAAAATTACTCAAAATTATAGAATAGACACTCTAATAAGTTACTATACTGCACTACAATAATGTTAAAACTACGTTCAGACGTATCCTAGCTTCTTACTAAGCACAAATAGGGATGAAAATTCCAATTAGGCCTAAATTTAGATATTCGCAAGAACTACCGGTAGGTAGGCCTACTCAAAGATTACCAACAAACCTAAACAAGTATACAGATTAATATTAGTACTACATTGTCCTACTATGTTGTATTAGAAATGAAACCTGCCGTTTGCACAAAAATACACACGAATATAACAGGCATGTTACTATCTAATATACTGTAGGCCTACCTACCGGTACACTACAATTCTCAACTGAAATGCGGTTATGTGATCTTTACAGATAGCGGATTACTATTATTTTTCCTACTCCGCGGGACGAAGAACAAAAGTGCTCTTAAATGCTGAAAAATATGAGGTTGTTTACAATCATTTCTCAAAAGTATTTCTGTCTAAATTACGCCAGGGACTTGAATTGCAATTATTGGAATGTACGGTACGGCAGGAACTTGATTATTAGCTAACCGCTCATAAATACTGAAATGTCGAGGGTGTGAAATATAACTTACGGATACTTTAACTGCCTACTCAGAACTACAATGATCGGAATACAAGAATCAGCTGATTTTTATTTATATTTTCTTGAAACACTACACCCTTTGTTCACAGACTGTAGCCAACAATGCCAATATTTGAATAAGAAGAGCGACTGTTAACTATTTCGCCAGTGAAATAGTGTCTATTCTGTTTAAATCCTTTCTTTAAACAAAATTTACAACAGTATCGCGTTATTAAAAGAAGTTATTACCTTCGTGATTGATGGGACCGTTGAACTGCTATTTGAAATACGCTACCCTGTCATATGCCTGCACTAAGAAATATAACAGCTACCGAAGTTACGACTCTCTTTAATATCTCGTCTTTGTAAGTACCGTATTTTATCAACAAACCTATTGATATTTTAATAATACTACTAAAAAGAAAGAGATATTTCTTCTTCCACGCAGACCTAAATTACCAGTTGTAGTCTAGCGAACGCCTACGGAACTACTCAGTGTGAAAACTGTAAATAAATGCCACTAATCGCAGATTACTACAAATAAACACTAAACAAAATTATTTGTGGAGCTAAATGTATCACACACACACACACACACACACACACACACACACACACACACACACACACACACACACACACACACACACACACACACACACACACACACACACACACACACACACACACACACACACACACACAAAATCACAAAATTTGGTAAATTTCTACAATTATTAACTACCGTACTTTATCACAGAGATAACACAGATAACGCATCCAGCAATCAAGAATCTCCTCGGGATCTCCTTCAAAAATAAACACATATTTTTTGTTTTTGGAAAATCCAATTAATGTGGGGGTTGCAAAGGGGGGTGAATTTTAAAGTGAGTGTGTATATGTCTCAAAACTTTTAAAGTGTACAGATGTAAAAATTGGTATTTAGAATCCCCTTTAAAAATAAAGGAACATACATTTTTTGTTTTCGGAAAATCCCAAAAGGAGGGTTGAAAGAAGGGTGAAAAAGCGGTTGAATGTCTTAAATGAGGATACTTACATCTCAGAAACAGAAGATATTACAGACCTGAAAATTGGTATTTGGGATCTCCTTTGAAAATAAAGAAACACATATTTTTTTTGTTTTTGGATAATCTAATTAATCGGGGTTAAACAGGAGTGACAATTTCGGGTGAATTTTTAGAAAGACAATGTCTACAGTATATCTCAGAAACGTTAGATGTTACAGACGTAAAAAATGGTATTTGGAATCTCCTGTAAAAGTAAAGAAACATAGGCGATTTGTATTTGGAAACTCCACTTAAGGGGAACTAAAAAGTGCGTGAAATTCTAAAATGAGCATTTCTACAGTATATCTCAAAACTGTTTTTATCTTTATTAAAATAAAGGAACATGTATTTTGTGTTTTCTGAAAAACCACTCGAGGGGTAAAAGTGACTGAAAATGGGGTTGAATTATTTTAATTGGGATACTGATATCTCAAGAGGTGAAGATGTTACAGACCTGAAATTTGGTATTTGGAATCTCCTTTAAAAATAAACAAATACGTATTGTTTTTTTTCGGAAATCCACCTAAGGGGAAAATTGAAAAATTAGTTGAATTATTTGTATGATGATACTATTATCTCAAAAACGAAGGATTTTGCAGACGTGAAAATGAGTATTTAGAATCTGCTTTAAAATTAAAGAAACACGCATTCTTCGAAAATCCAATGAAATGGGGGGGGGGGGGGGGGTGAAAGAATTGAAGAATTAATTGAATTAATTGTATGAGGATACTTACACCTAATGAAAAGTAAACTTGTTACAGACATGAAAATTGGTATTTGGGTCTCCTTTAAAAACAAATTTCTCAAAAACTGAAGATGTTAGAGTCGTGATAATTGGTATTTAGAAGATCCTTTACCATTAAAGAAACAAGTATTTTTGCCGGAAAATACACTTGTGGGGGGGGGGGGGGGGAGAGTGTGAAAGGAAGTGAAAAATGTGAATTCTTTTTATGGGGATACTTATATCTCAGAACTGAAGGTAACACACGTGAACATTGGTATTTGGAATCTTCTTTAAACATAGAGAAACACGGCTTCTTTTTTGGGGGGTGGGGGGGGGGGGTGGGGAGGGGTAAATCAACTTAACGGCGGTGGGGTGGAAAACGAGTTGAGACCAATTGATTTTACTGTTAATAATGTACTTATTCTGATCATGAACTGATCATTTTTAATCTCTCCTGGGTTCGTTTTCAGGAGTCATCTTTTCCTTCGGAGAACATAAAGTTAGATTACAGTAGATTCTCCTGGCATATAAATAAAAATTTAAACACATTTGAAATAAACGGTAGGAATGACATTGACCGTGCAATTGTTCACCTCTATAATAAGGTCAATAATGCACGGAAGTGTAATTACCATTCGTGTCACCAGAAATCTCGCGCACTTGCCTACGGGCGACAATGGTGCTGGTCACATTGTCAGCAATGACAATGGCAGCAGATGTAATTTATCGCCAAGTAACGGTCTTGCATCTTGCTGTGGGGTCCAGGACATCAATAATAATGTTTTGGACTGTCGTCAAAATGTGCAGTCCGCGCTGGAAAAGGGTCCTGGCCGGGTAATGACTACGAATGCAGTCCGGCTGAGGGCTCAGTGTCGCCAAGGCACCCAAGACGTCACCACGCCGGATCTCCTCAAGGATTTGATCCGTATTTAAAATGCTTATAGGAAAAGATGGCAAAGATTTAGGGGCCCAACTGACCGGGTGGAATACCTGGACCTAGCCCGGGAAGTACAAAATCGATTGCTGGAAAGAAAGATTGGATATTGGGAGGAATTTCGCCGTAATCTCTCAGAAAACGAGTCAGATCGTTAATTTTGACGGATTCTCTCAGAAAACGAGTCAGATCGCGAATTTCGGCGGATTGTATATAAAACGTTAAGCATTCAATTATAAATTTCAGTATAATACCGTAGCGAAGCACGGGTATCTTGCTAGTTTAGCAATATGAGATCAATGCTGAAGAGGTATACTTCACACTTTCTATTGGGCAAAGGCATCAAACACTTCACCACAGTCTATGGATTTTAAGAGTTTACTTTCAATGCGTAGAAGAGAAAACTCCTGTAAGCTCTCCTTAGAAGAAGAATGAAGGTATGTTTTGATTCGTCACAAAGACGAAACTGAATATTTGGCTCAACTGTTCGATGCAGAGGTGCATAGGTAAAAACACAAACTTATGTCTACATCTGGGTAGTCTATACATTTTCCAAACCCTTTTGTCAAATCAGAGATCTGGTAGGAAAATCTGTTGAACTAATTAAATGGCAGCGTAGATGAACGCATTCTTGAATTAGCGCCTTGTCCAGGTCAGCACTATAACGTGAATGTAGAACTGCAGCCGATGAAGCAACAGATGTCAGGTCTGTTATATTATTCAGAAATTAAGAATTGGTTTTCTTATCTTTGTATGCTTTCTGTGTTTATCTATTTCCACAAGCATGTAGACAAGCACTACCATGTATGTCCTTACTTCAAATTTCTCCCTCGTGTAAAGTCATTTTGTTATGAAAGTTCATAGCTTCATCAACCATCAATTTCCTTTTTCTTTGTTGTTTCTTGCTGGAGTCATATCTAGTGAGTTTGGATTTTTCAGTGGCATTTTTTCCTAATAGTCATACACCTAATGTATTTCAGTTACATCTTTATATTGGAAATCAGAGTTCAAGCGCTAAACTTGAATCAATATTGTTGCAAATAAAACACTGACTGCTTTACTGAATTATGAGTATGACCAATTAGTACGCATACATGCACAACACAATTATCCTTGAAAATGAACAACTACACCTCACTAATAAATGCCTATTTACAAAAGTCTGTTGTCCTCACAGCAGGTCTCCTGCTGGCAGTCTTTACCTGGAACAGCAATCCTTCCTAATCTCGACTGACAGGTCTTAACATTTCACTTAGATTCCCATGCACCAGTCACTTCACACAGCAGTTCCATGTAGAAAGGTTCAAATCCAAATCCGCTGGCCATCACAATGCACGACTGCTGTACACTTGGCTCGACTCCAGACAAGACCGAGAACTTGCACAAGCAACTCATATAACCGTTCTTCACACTGAACTCTCAGCTACCGACTCATAACAGACTACTTAACACTCACTACAACAACAGAATAAAACTACGACTGCCTGTTTGCGGTGAGCCTGCTTTTATATACCTGGTGATGAAGTTCTAATATCTTCAGAGAGTAACCATAAAAGGCTAGTTCTGGTTTTGCCTTCTAGAAATTCCACGGACACATCAGACAAAAGGTACAATAGCAGCAGAAGCTGTCACATGCCCACAGGCTGATTGGGAGCTCCCCAGCTGGACTCACTCATCCCTTCCAGGATACACCGACAGGGTCTACAACAGGGCTGACAGTTGCATGACGATGTAAAAATATCAACTGCCTGTAACTTAACTATCTGTTTACAGCTTCACATCATTCTATAACTGCTCCCCAAACAGTTACCAAAAGAGGTGTTTCCAATCTTTTCAGTCTGTTTTTAAAACCTACAGAATCACTCCTGGCCACTGATATCTCAGTAGTACTTTCTTCAATTTCTGTTACAACCTCAACAACATCTATTAGAATGTACTTCAAGGGGACATCTTATTTGTCTATTCAGATCCGTGTTGTAAACAAAACAAACTTTTTTGGACTATATTACTTCAGATGTCCCCTAGCTGAAGATAAATCACATTGTTTACATCTCCAACTACTACTACTACTACTACTACTACTACAATTAAGCACCTTAAGACACGTCATCTGACGTAGGGCCTAATCTTAACTGGATGAATTGCAATTAAGTATTGTCATTGATAAGAAGAGAGCACAACATTTTAAATCTGGATGATTCATTAATTTTTAAGACTAGGTTTCAATACTTGTTTTATTGTATATGATTTGTCATGTGTTTGTCAATTTTTAGGTGAAGCGGCTGAAGATGACACTGTCAGGTTGAAACTAGTAACACAAGGTTCATATAATTACAGTTATATTAAACACGTGGATTATCTTTTTATTTTGGATTGTAATTGTTCATCAATATGGATCACCATGAAAATTATTTCTTATGAAGTTGCTTTACGCTGCATGTCTTATGGTGACAATAGGATAGGAAAGGGCTAGGAGCAGGAAGGAAGTGACCGTGGCCTTAATTAAGGTGCAGCCCCAGCATTGTCTAATGGGAAACCATGGAAAACCATCTTGAGGGTTGCTGGCAGTAGGTTTTGCACCCACTATCGCCCGAATGCAAGCTCACAGCTGCGCAAAACTAACAGCATGGCCAACTTACTTAGTTCTAAATAGTTGATCCCAGGCTTAACTAAGGGAGTTGATTACACAGTTTGCATCATGTAACTGTCAGCTTTAATCCAGGAGATAGTGGGTTTGAACCCCATTGTCAGCAGCCCTGAAGATGGTTTTCCATGGTTTCCTATCTTCCTACCAGGAAAGTGCTGGTGCTGTACATTAATTAAGGCAATGGTGGCTTCCTTCTCATTCCTAACCTCTTCCTATCCCAGTGTCATTATAAGACCTGTCTGTGTTCAAATTAGAGCAACATAAAACAAATAGCAAGGTTCTGGGAGACCATCTAGTTTTTTTATATCTCCTTAACCGAAACATTTCCAGAAATGTTTAAATGCATTTGTAATGTTTCCCAACTGTGTGTTGAGTTGACAAAAAGAAAAGAAAAGAAAATTCTTGAAACAGCTCAAATTGCAGGATTCAGCTGCATGCAATCCAACCAAATTAAATGAATGTGCTGAGCAAGGGACACAGAATTCATTTGGACAAATCTTTTTTAGTCCAAGGCTGCGAGCCATTGTACGCCTCAGCCATATTTGGCTTTGTTAACTATTATTTTCAATACTGTATTTTATCAAACAGTAACATAATAATTTGCTCCAGATAGTAGGGGACAGATATGATTCCCTACCTTAAACCTCGTATATGTTCTGATATACACTGACTGACAGAGCAAATGCAACACCAAGAAGGAGTGGTTCGAAAAGGATGAAAGTTGGGGAAAAAACAGAGACGGCACGGACGAATAATTGATGTTTATTTCAAACCGATATGCAGGTTACACAATGCGCACGGCATCGACTCAGTAGGATGTAGGACCACCGCGAGCGGCGATGCACGCAGAAACACGTCGAGGTACAGAGTCAATAAGAGTGCGGATGGTGTCCTGAGGGATGGTTCTCCATTCTCTGTCAACCATTTGCCACAGTTGGTCGTCCGTACGAGGCTGGGGCAGAGTTTGCAAACGGCGTCCAATGAGATCCCACACGTGTTCGATTGGTGAGAGATCCGGAGAGTACGCTGGCCACGGAAGCATCTGTACACCTCGTAGAGCCTGTTGGGAGATGCGAGCAGTGTGTGGGCGGGCATTATCCTGCTGAAACAGAGCATTGGGCAGCCCCTGAAGGTACGGGAGTGCCACCAGCCGCAGCACATGCTGCACGTAGCGGTGGGCATTTAACGTGCCTTGAATACGCACTAGAGGTGACGTGGAATCATACGCAATAGCGCCCCAAACCATGATGCCGCGTTGTCTAGCGGTAGGGCGCTCCACAGTTACTGCCGGATTTGACCTTTCTCCACGCCGACGCCACACTCGTCTGCGGTGACTATCACTGACAGAACAGAAGCGTGACTCATCGGAGAACACGACGTTCCGCCATTCCCTCATCCAAGTCGCTCTAGCCCGGCACCATGCCAGACGTGCACGTCTATGCTGTGGAGTCAATGGTAGTCTTCTGAGCGGACGCCGGGAGTGCAGGCCTTCTTCAACCAATCGACGGGAAATTGTTCTGGTCGATATTGGAACAGCCAGGGTGTCTTGCACATGCTGAAGAATGGCGGTTGACGTGGCGTGCGGGGCTGCCACCGCTTGGCGGCGGATGCGCCGATCCTCGCGTGCTGACGTCACTCGGGCTGCGCCTGGACCCCTCGCACGTGCCACATGTCCCTGCGCCAACCATCTTCGCCACAGGCGCTGCACCGTGGACACATCCCTATGGGTATCGGCTGCGATTTGACGAAGCGACCAACCTGCCCTTCTCAGCCCGATCACCATACCCCTCGTAAAGTCGTCTGTCTGCTGGAAATGCCTCCGTTGACGGCGGCCTGGCATTCTTAGCTATACACGTGTCCTGTGGCACACGACAACACGTTCTACAATGACTGTCGGCTGAGAAATCACGGTACGAAGTGGGCCATTCGCCAACGCCGTGTCCCATTTATCGTTCGCTACGTGCGCAGCACAGCGGCGCATTTCACATCATGAGCATACCTCAGTGACGTCAGTCTACCCTGCAATTGGCATAAAGTTCTGACCACTCCTTCTTGGTGTTGCATTTGCTCTGTCAGTCAGTGTATAAAGATTTACATTTTAAAAATTTTATTTTTACAGTTTGCTTTACATCGCACTGACACACATAGGTCTTATGATGACAATGGGATAGGAAAGGCCTACAAGTGGGAAGGAAGCGGCTAGTGGCGACGATAAGGTACCCTGCAGACCCTGCGGGGTGGGATCTTTGGCTTGTGAAGGACCCATGACAGTTTCTTAATTCAGTAGCTGAAGAGTGATTTTACATATTGATAAAGCTACAGCACACAACACAGTATTATTTGTAATACAGTGGGTCTGGCCAGTTAATCTGCTATGGTAATGGAGTAAACCATACAGCCAGTGACTCCAAGCCGAGTGTTGGGCGGCAGTAAATAGCCTGACCCACCAATGGCTAAGGACGGAGAAGTCCTTATAGAAGGGAAATGGGCCCTCGTTGGAGGAAACGCCACTGAAACCCCGTATCAGCTGTAGCGTCTGTACTCCAGAGGACCGGCTACAAAAGGCGTCTGTTCCCCATGTTAGGAGCGGCCTATAAGTTTCGGATCGCAGTAGCTCTAAAATGCCTTTGGGAGTGGCGAATCCATCGTAATAAAATCCTATATGATGACAAGTGTACTGAAGCCTCGGAAAATGCTAGGGCGTTCCCTACAAGCAATGTGCAAAATGCTAGGGTGTTCCCCACAAGCGATGTGCAATTCTTGTGATGCTGGGAGAGATGTGAGTAATGGGCGACCAGCAACCAAATACATCAAGATAGCGACCATCAATGTAGTGACATTAACAGGGAAAGTGGTAGAAATTGTAGATTTTATGGATGACAAAGTTATAGCATTGCTGGGAATTAGTGAGACCAAATGGAAAGGAAAAGGTGAGAGGAAACTAAAGAAAGGATACACCTTATACTATAGTGGAGGAAGAGAAGCCAAAAATGGTGTAGGTCTCATAATTAGAAAAGACCTAAAGGAATACCTAGAATTGGTGGAAAACATAAGTGACAGGTTGATTAAGGTCAGATTGAGAATTGAAACTGGTGTTACAGACATAATTCAAGGGTATGCTCCACAAACAACAAATACAGGTACGGATGTAGAGGAATACCTTGAATTTCTGGAAGGCCATATACAGGACAAACAAGTTGTGATCGTAGTAGACATGAATATCCAAGTAGGTCAGGAAAGAAAAGGAGATGAGGAGATTATTGGTCCATTTGGATATGGGAAGAGAAACAAGGCTGGAGATATTTTGGTAGACTTATTTAGAAGAAATGAGCTGATCATTCGTAACACATGGTTTCGAAAGAAAAACAATCAGAAGATAATAAGATATAGTTGGGATAACAAAATCAAAACTCTGATAGATTACATTTTGGTCGAGAAAGGTAAAAGGAAAATGTTGGTAGACGTAACAGCCCTCCCAAGTGAATCTTTCGAAGGAGATCACAGAGTTGTGATAGCTAAGTTAAAGAAGGGAAAGATACAAAAGATGACTGAGAGTAGGCAGAGAAAGCTAAGGGTGTGGAAATTTCAGCAGAAGGAAATAAATGAAGAGTTCCAGAAATACATTAAAACAAGTATACCTAAGGAAGAAATCGGAAAGGTCGAAGAAGAATGCACATACTTTAAAACAGTCATGGTCGAGTCTGCAAAAAAAGACCTGTGGAAGAGTATCAGGCAGGAAGAAAGATCAAGAAACGCCCTGATGGATTGACAGGGTAAAAGATATAGCTAAAAGGAAGAAACAAGCTTGGAAAAGATAGCTGAGAAACAGAACAACAGAATGCAAAACAGAATGCAGGCACTGCAAGAAGGAGTGCTCCACGGTGGTTCAAGAAGAGAAAAAGAAATGCTGGAAAACATTCACTGAATCTCTGCAAGAAGATACAACCGGAAACAAAAAGATCTTATTCCAGTGGGTTAAAAAGATGAAAAACCCAGGAGAAGGTGCTAACTTCATTAAAAATGAACAGGAGGAAGTGATGACACAGAAGCAGGATATACTTTGAACAGCTTTATAATGTGCAAAATACCTCGGTACAAGGAGAAATCGAAGAACCAGATTTAGTGCAGATAGAAGGTAAGGAAAACGAGGTGTCCATGGCAGAGATTGAGTGGGCCCCTAAAAGAATGAAATGAGGCAAGGCCGCTGGAATTGACGAGGTCATCATAGAAATGATAATAGCAGCAGGAGTAGTTGGTCTACAGTGGTTGTATAGACTCTTCAGAGTGATATGGAGAGAAAAGACTGTTCCAAAAGAGTGGACGAAAGGGGTCATTATAACAAGAAGACAAGAAGAGACAGGAAGCAATGTGAAAATCACAGAGGAGTGACACCGATACCTCATACAGCTAAGATCCTTGAAAGAATCTTGGATAGACGAATAAGAAACAGAGTAGAGGGAAAATTGGCAGAACACCAGTATGGATTCAGAAGAGGCAGGTCTACATTTGACCCAATATTTACATTGCGTCAAATGATGGAAAGGTATTGGGCATATGAAAGGACATGGTAGTAACGTTTCTAGTAATTGTAAAGGCATATGGCAGTGTCCCAAGAATTTGATATGGAAAACATTAACAGAGGCGCAGATTGGGAATGAAACAATGCAGATGGTAATAGCATTGTATGAAAATTGCAAAAGCTGTGTTAGAACCAAAGTGGGTCAAACTGAATGATTCGGAGTTGAGACAGGCTTAAGACAGGGAAGTGTATTGTCTCCATTACTCTTTATTATCATCATAGATAGAATTCTACATAATATCAAGGAAAAGATAATTGGCGAGCAAGCAAAGTCTGTGCTCCTTGCTGATGACATTGTAGTTTCGGGAGATAATGAAGAGGAAGTACAGACACAAGTTGATTTATGGAATGTGGAGATAAGAAATTTTGGAATGAAGATTAGTACTGTGAAAAGTAACACTTTCATCATGACAAGAGGTAACAGAAAATCTAGGGGAGTTATAAAAATAGGAAATGAACCTCTTGAAGTAGTGAAAAATTTTTAATATTTGGACAGCGTGATATCACAAGATGGAAATTTGGATGGAGAAATTGATTTAAGAATACAGCAGTCTGAAAGTTTCTACCAGTGTGTGAGAGACATTGTATGGAACAAAGATGTGCCAATGAAGTGCAAGAAGGCTTTATACTCATCCTATTATAAACCTATACTGACCTATGCTTCAGCAGCCTGGACGTTAAGTAAGAGGAACCAAAGTAAGATACAAGCAGCTGAAATGAAGTTCTTGAAGAGCATACAGGGAAATACAAGACGAGATAGAATACGAAATGAGGAAATAAGGAGAAGCGTGGGAGTGTGTAAACTTCAAGAAGAGGTTGATACAGCAAAGCTAAAATGCTTTGGACGCATGATGAGAATGGCAGGCGAGAGAATACCAAAGAGAACATTCATGGATGCTGTGACTGGAAAGAGGCCTAGGGGACGTCCTAGAATGAGATGGAGGAGCTCTGTTGTGGACTGTATTGCAAATAGATAAGTCGACAGCAATAAAGTACTAGAAGAGGAATGGTGGAAAGATCGAATAAGGTGGAGGGCTTTGGTACACTACCCTACCTAGAGATAATCTGGAAAAGGGAATGGATGATGATGAAGAAGAAGAAGGGTTATTCTAAACTTAGGCCGTCGTAGTGCAGAGCTTCTTTCATCAATAGGAGTACGGTAGTTATTTCTGAAATAATGTGGGTTTCCCAAGATGTTTCAATAATAATCGTCCCTTGCTGCCACTCACAACAATCAACAAGGCTTTTGAAGTAATTAGCCAGTTCTTAGAACCCAGTACTCAGCAAAGATGTGATAACAAAGACATCCTCATTATCTGAACTCTAAATACCGAAGTTTCGAGCCTGTTTATACTATATACACTCCTGTCCAAATGTTAAGCATAAGTTACGAGTAAGCAGGGCAACAGGAAATACATTCCCATCAGGCGGTATGGCCTCGTTTAGTGATTATGCTTAACGTTTGGACACTAGTGTAGTATTGAAAAGGTGGACCATATAAACGTACATTTAATTATTATTGTGATCACAATTCAATATGGATCAAATAGCATGAAGTTTATATCCTATGTAATTATTATTATTGTAGTTCTGTCATTGTTGTTCACTGTAATAATATACAACCCTGTACTAGGAAGTAAACTTGTAACTTCCCTTATCGGGAAACGAGGGACCCATTTTCATTTATTGCGGTGAGGGGGGGGGGGGGGGGGCAGCTTCTTAGCGCCGCTACTGGAAGCGGCCGTGACCTTAACCCGCAAGTGGTCGCTAGCCGAACTATAACACGAGTGGTCGCATATGAGACTTTCTCTCACATTAAACTTCATTTAAAATAAACATATCTTCCGCAATTTTGTGGGGCGTAAGAGTGAACTGAATTACTGAAATGGGACGCAAAGTGTGCGTTATACATTTTAGATTTAAAAAAAAAAATGATTAGCCAATATGCAGAAACAATTACTACTTAATGGAAATGAGTCATTAGTTCAGCCACATGTCAGTACGCAATATTCACGGTGTTCTACCTAGGACCTGCCATTTTTACAGACCGCCCAGTTACTATAACCTGGATAAGTGCCAGTTACGTAAAATATATGTTTGAGTAATTGGGTGCTCCAAATTAACATGTAAATACTGTAAATCTGTTAATTTAAATGATAAATCATTATTGTCAGCATAATTGCATCAATTACATCGGACATCAAATGTTTAGCTCGACCACCACATAGTGTCGTGCGCGAGCGGGTTCTGGATTAGCGTGGAATAGCATGCGGGCTCTCTATTCCGCATGACGTCACAAACTCGTATGGCAGTGAACATGTCCACAGTAACCGAGTGGTAGACCTAAGTCCGCTGTTACATGGGTTTGAACGAGCAGTAGAACACTAGAAGTTCAAAATACTCTGTTATGTCTTGTTCAATTTTGCAGTTAATGTTTACCTGTCTGATATGTTTAATGCCCTGAGGGGAATGAATTGAATTTATTCTCATATTGAAGTTTTACGTAATATTCCCCTCCCGGCTACTCATTCCTGCCACCCGACTGACACAAATTTCTGAAGAGAACACTGTATTCACAAGAGTGCCGGGCTGAATGGCTCAGACGGTGAAGGCGCTGAATCTCTGAGCTCAAGCTGGCAGGTTCAATCGTGGCTCAGTTCGGTAGTATTTGAAGGTGCTCAGATATGTCAGCCGTAGATTTACTGGAATGAAAAAAAAATCCTGTGGGACAAAATTCCGGCACCTCGGCATCTGTGAAAAACGGAAAAAGCAGTTATTGGGACCTAAAACAAATGACATTGTTATTAATATAGAACTTCCTGACAGGCGCAATACAAATGCAAGAATAAAGTACAATAGGTCTTCTCGCTAACATTTGAGTTAGATGGAGTTTGTAACCCGTGGTTTAGGGGTAGCGTGCCTGCCTCTCACCCGGAGGCCCCGGGTGCGATTCCTGGCCAGGTCAGGGATTTTTACCTGGACCTGAGGGATGGTTTGAGGTCCACTCAGCCTACGTGATTAGAATTGAGGAGCTATCTGACGGTGAGATAGCGGCCCCGGTCTAGAAAGCCAAGAATAATGGCCGAGAGGATTCGTCGGGCTGACCACACGACACCTCGCAATCTGCAGGCTTTGGGGCTGAGCAGCGGTCGCTTGGTAGACCAAGGCCCTTCAAGGGCTGTAGTGCCATAGGGTTTGGTTTGGAGTTTGTAACAGCGCCTATTACCCAGCATTCTTCCTCGAATCATAATTTTTGAAGACTCATTTATCAGTAACTGCAAATGGAGAATGTTTCGTGCCCAACTTAAGTCAAATACTAACGCCTACAACAGGAGAAAGTTTCCCCCTCGACTTCAACATAACACCAAGGCCACTAGTTGAGAGAAACTCTCACACAGGGCGCACAAACTTTTACGAATCTTTGTTCCGACTAGAGGAGGGGATGCATACCCTTCAAATGTGAATCGCCTTACGGACGACATTTATAAACTCAACTAGAAGAGGGAACAATCACCTACTTTTCATCACTGAGAAGTAAACTCACAATACAAAATAATGTGAGAGAAAATCTCATATAGCGACCAGTCGCAGGTTAATCAAGATACAGCCCTAGCATTTGCCTGGTGTGATAATGGGAAACCAAGAAAAACCATCTTCAGGGCTGCCGACAGTGGGGTTTGAACCCACTATCTCCCGGATGCAAGATCACAGCTGTGCGGCCCTAACTGCATGGCCAACTTGCCCGGTAAGAACAATATATAATGCCCATAATGTTGTGAACTGAAAATCTCACCAGTAACACTAAAGGGCAGAACACGTAAGGCTAGTGTCCTGACAACAGCTGCTATTCTCAACATATTCCTCTAGTACTTTACTTCATTGTCATCTGTGGAAAGATGATTCTGGACAATCATTTCCAACTGCTGACCTCTCTGTTTCATTAACATAATGCAAGGCTTTTGACTATTCGCACGCTCTGATTCGAATATAAGCCATTTTCCATGTTTCCAAACCATGGGCCTATCCAAAGGCAGGGGGTGGGGGGAGGGGGAGGGGGGAGGGGGAGGGGTACTGGGGGTCAGAATCACCACACCACAGAATTTTTACACACAGAAATAAACAGAAACTGACAAACTATAAATTACGAGACATATTTGTAGAACCAACAGATATGCTGTACGGTATCTATTTTCTAAGAAGCCGTCAAAGGGATTTTAGATTGTAAACTGAACATACAATTCACTGCGTCCGCCTCCATGGTTAAATGGTTAGCGCCTTTGGTCACAGGGGTGCCGGGTTCGATTCCCGGCAGGGTCGGGAATTTTAACCATAATTGGTTAATTTCGCTGGCATGGGGGCTGGGTGTATGTATCGTCTTCATCATCATTTCATCCTCATCACGACGCGCAGGTCGCCTACGGGAGTCAAATCAAATGACCTGCATCTGGCGAGCCGAACATGTCCTCGGACACTCCCGGCACTAAAAGCCATACGCCATTTCCCATTCACTGTAACACTGTTGACCTTGATCGTATTTTTCTTGCTTTGAATTTTAATGCAAGATATTGTAGTGTAGGCCTACTGCAATCTGAATATCAACATAATTCACTTGTATCAGTGTCCTTATAATGACAAGTCATGCATGTGTGCACCACACATCCATAAGCATCTTCACTGTTATTTTTTTTTCAATGAGGTCAAGTACATGGGAGCCCCAGGGCAAAAACTATGCCCTCTTACTCATCTGTGTCCATGGTTACCTGATGAGCCAGAAAAAGTAGCGAGTTACCTACAATGGCGGGGGAAAATATCACTCTTTCCTACCGAAGACTCGGTAGGGTAGAATGGAAACCCCCTCATCGCTGGGCTTTAACTTGATCTCAAACTAGAAAGTGGGTCAGTCTTTTATAGAAACAGAATTTTGTACCTTTTAGTGAATACCTCGAAGTGATGTCAAATTTGGAAAAGGCTGAAACTTACAATTTGGAGTACAGGAGCCATGACCCGCGAATGCAGTAACATGTAGTGGGCTTCTTGGTCCTGATGACCCGTTTTAGCAGTGCGATGCCCACATCATTTGATTGGGTTAAGTTAATCCGAGACCTCGTCACCCTAACTTGCTTAAGAATCTGCTGAGTTACTTTGGGGATGTGAAGATTCTGTCTAATCTTAATATTGGAAAGGTACCATGGTGAACGGCTCATTCGCCGCAGTACATTGTTCTGGAACACCTGGAGTCGCCAAATGTGCGTCTTCGCAATATAGCACCATGCCTCACAGCCACAGAGAAAGATTGGGCGAACGCACGTGAGGTACAATGACCTCTTAATCCAGTCACCTAAATGCCTGTGAGGGAATCTGCCACCTGGGCGACTGCCCTAAATGCAGATCAGCAGTGATTGATTGATTGATTGATTGATTGATTGATTGAGCAGCAGAGGGCGCAATGCTACTGTCTGGGCGTTGACACACTGTAATGTCTGGTCTATATTCCATCTCCAAGTTAGTTTCTTGTCCAGAATCAAACCAAGGTACTTGACTTTAGTCAGCCATGGTAATTCTGTCCTCCAAATGTTGAGATGACAAAACCTCGGTTGCTTCCTCGAAAAGAGGATCGCCTGGGTTTTGTCCAGATTAATTTTGACATTGTTCTTGGAACACCAGGATAAAAAGTGGTTAACCCAGGCTTGCATCGTGATGGCATTGCAATGTTGTTGCTGAGCGGTATAAACTGCAATGTGATCAGCGAACTGTTGTATCTCTACTCCAGCTACCCTAGGGAGATCGTTCACATATAGGGGGTATAATGTTGGCGACAGTGGTCCTCCCTGTGGCACTCCTGCAAGTAAGGGCCGAAGGGAAGAGTTCTCACCATCACAAGTGACAAAAAATTGTTGACGTAAGTAGGACGCGATAATTTTGACTAAATAGAGGGGACTTTATACAGTCCCCCCAGTTTCACTACGAGGTGGTTGTGCCAATCAGTGTCAAAAGCTTTATCTACGTCAAAAAAGACCACTGGCATGCTACGCCAGAGTATGAATGATCTTGTAGCATATTGGACTAGGTGCAATACCGCCAATGGAGCTGATCATTTGGCCATGAAACCAAACTGCTCTGGTCTCAATAATATCCTACTGGACCCGAGGTAAGAATTGAGGCGGTTGAGAATAAGTCTCTTGAAAATCTTTGGAGAGGTGAGATAAAAGGCTGACAGATCTGTAATTTTGAGGAAACAGCCTGTCTTTCCCCGGTTTTGGAATAAGGCAGACCTTGGCAGTCTTTCAGGCCGGTGGGTAGTAGCCCATGGAAAGGGCAGCCGTGAAGATAGTGGCAAGGAGTACCACTGCCCTGTAGGGGAGGGATTTGATATCCTTTGTGTGACCCTATTAGCCTCGGGAGACTTATTCTCACTAAGTCCTTTAATACAGCGAAAGCTTCTGCTTTCTCCAAAGGGGAGAATATGAGTCCCCGTCGGCCATGAAGTGTGCAACGAGGTTTCCGTGGTCGAGTCAGATTGCGAGTAACAGTCCAAAATTTGCGATTTGAGTCATTTTCATTGAGAGTGCGACAGAGGTCCTTTCATTTTTCAATCTTATGTTCCAGCAGTCATTGGCGGACGACCTTCGCAAGTTCCTTGTATTCTGCCCGGTCGGCTGGATCACGGTAGAGTTGCCATTTCTTCTGATAGCGATTTTTGTTCTTTATCAAATCCTTGAGGAGATCTGGAATACCCTCCTCAACTTGTGGACTACGGGCCGAGTGGGGATTTTAAGCAACTTTCTGGATGTGTTTCCTGGCGTTAAGCAACTTACGAGTAAGGTGCTCAGCCGCCCAGTCAACATCATCCCGGGTGCGAATGTTGAAAGATTTTAAATTTCTATCCATATGTTTTCGAAACTTGTGGTAGTCCAGGTTGGCAGGAGGGATCGAACGAGTGGGCCCCTCAAGACGCTCCCAGTTAAGATTGAAAACAATGGGGTTGTGATCAGAATTTAATTCACTGGGGACAAAAAAATCAATTGTCTTGTTATAATACTTAGAGACTGTCACATCTATGACGTCAGGCAACCCATTAGCCGGGTATATTGTGGGCTCTGTAGGAGCATACGCCTTGACGTCACTATCTCTCATGTAGGCACTTAATATTCTTCCCTTTGGGTTGGCAACCCTGGAGTTCCAGTGTTGAAGCTTGCAATTGAGGCCACCAGCCACTATGGTGGGTATGTGGCCAGGGTTTTCTAAAAGAGCATTTACAGTAGTTCGATGAGATTTAAAGGCACGGAAGGTGGTAAATAGGCCAACAAAATTCTGTAATGATAGTCCCGATGTCAGATTTCTATCCCGAGGGATTTCAGCACGGAGTGAGGGAGGGGTTCGAGCACATGATAGATAAAACGAGACTTAACCAGCAAGGCCACGCCCCCACCCTGCATCCCTGCTCTGTCTTTCCACTGGCTAGGCAGCTGATGAATGTAAAAGTTGGCATCTGCAGTGTCAAAATACTGAATCAACAGTCGGTGGTCTCCCTCACTGTCGACATGATACTTAAGAGCATCCCGAGTGTTTATTACCCTGAGATCTCCAGTGCATCGCTCTTTCAGATATTGATAGTGCTGCTGGTAGTTGGTTTTATTATAAACAACTACTGGCAGTAGTGACTTTTTCTTGGGGGATGGTGTCACTTGCATGTGCTCGATCCCCCCACCAGGAGCTGTGGCATAGGCAGTCCCATTCCTGTCACACACAGACGGTGGTGTTGCCAAACGGGAGGCACTCGTAGAGGGGGGCAAATGGCGAAAGTGGTTGAAGAGAATTAATAGTCTTATAAAAAAATTTGACCGGAGAAGTAGCCAAAACTTTTTAAAGGACTTACCGAGCTTGGGATTTTCCTTTGACTTTCCGAGCAACCATTGAACTTGGGAGTCGTCGGACTTTTGGAAGCTGGCTAAGATTTTAGCCTGTTCCTCAACTGTCTGCGGATCCGGTAATAAATGAATCTTGGAGGTGCTAGGTTATGACCCAGCAGCCTCCGCCAACTTAACCCAATCGAAGTCCGTGGTCAAAGCTTGAGTCGTCGTCTGGTTGGCTGGCTGGTTGGTCGGGACCCCACCACCAGGTGGGGGCTCAGTCATCCTCGATCTAAATCACAATCCAGGTAATAGGCAGCTCCGGCAATCTCCAATAGAACACTCCCGTCAATACACTCGAGCGCGCTCACACACTAACACAGTCCGGGCACAGAGCAAGAAGAGACAGGTCTCGAATGCACCTTCATTGCAGCAAGCAAGCAAGACCCAGTTCTTTCGTCGACTTAGTGATGTGAGTCGCTAAGCCGGGAATGTTATGGCCTGCCAGCCAGTTTTGGTTTTGAGAGCCATATCATAATGGTGTGTACTCCTGCGTTAATACTGTTGAAGAATTTGGGTCGGAGTATGGTTTTGTCATTTACTGGCCAGAGTGGGGCCTGGCGCATATGCGCAGTTCATGCTTGTTACGCATCTAGTGGTGGTGCTGTGAGAGCGAAGTACACATGCGGTTGTTAAGTCCACCCATCCAGAGGGTGACCCCCCCCCCCCCCCCCACTGATAACTCTTGTCTATAACAGCTTTGAGTCTGTTCCAGTGCTTTAATAGAAGAAGAAGGCTTAGATGTTAATAGTGAGGTTAAAGATTGCAAGGCGTCTTGGCGGGGGGGGGGGGGGGTGGCTGGTGAGGACTTGTTTTAATACAGGGTGGATGGAACTGTGGCTGAGCTATTCTGGGTAGTGAGGCGGCATAGTAATATAAGGAGTAGGTTGTTGGGATCTTGGGTTAAGTTGGGTGGAGGTATGAAGGTGCTGAGTTCACAGGGGGTGGAATGTTGAGGTGTAGGAGGGACGGTGTCGTAATCGGTGTAAAACCTTCAATTAATGTGTTGGTATATTCTGGTCATATTTTATTAAATGCTAAATTATCTTTTATCAAATGTTAAATATGACTAATACATGGTTTCCCTGTAAATATATATATATATAAAATAAGAGTTTTGTCTGTACATTGCTCAGAATTTGAAAAGAATGGTATTTCTGTATCGGTCATGTCCATAGTAACAAGAAAATGTACTTTTTACTTTTCCGTAATTTCTGTCTGTCTGTCTGTCTGTCTGTCTGTACACGCATCACGAGAAAACGGCTGAAGAGAATTTAATGAAAATCGGTATGTTAAGTCGGGGGATGAGCTGCTACAATCTAGGCTATACATCATTTTATTCACGCTGAGTGAAATGGTAGTTTAGGGGAAGGCCTTAAATTTAATTATCGAATATTTATATTATTAGCAGTCCTATCGGTAAATACTATATAACTAAAGTTATATAGAATTCAATTTCCTATCATTTATGTCTTATACATTTTTACCGTAGCGGCTCTGATAACACAGATATTAATGAATTTGTATTTTTGTTGCTAAGTCCATATCAACGCCGAGCCACGAGAAAATGGGTTAAGAGAATTTAATGAAAACCGCTATATAGAGTCAGGGAATAAGAAACTACAGTCTAAGCTGTAAATAATTTTATTTTCCCGTGATGAAATGGTAGTTTAGGGGAAGGCGCCTGAAATTTAATTTTTAAATACCGGTACCTATGTTATTGGTGCTATCGAAAAGTACGGTACTACATAACAAAAGTTATAGACAATACAATTTCCGATCATTTATGTTTCATTGAATTTTACTGTACCGACTATGATAAGAGGGGTATTTCAGAAGGCCTACAATATCCAAAGCGCATAACACTGATCAACAATAACTTTACATTGACCATTGTTTGTTGTGATGTTGTTCGTGCCGCTCAACTCCAATAAATGGGATTACTACTGCGTACTGAGTATAACAGCCTGACTGAACATTGGCGGGAAATAGCTAGGGAGTTGGAAAACTTTTTTCTTTAGCATGCCACTCCTCTGGTTCATACATTTTCTGATGCTGCAGGTACGTAACACACTGGTTCATCATAGCATTCGAGCTCTTCAATCCCTACTCTGAGGCACTGATTGGAATGAGTAGTGTGCATATTTAATGGAATAATGACAGAGGAGTGTTCATGGCAGTCTGCGACCTGGTTGTTCCAGCTCTGGAACTTTGGACTGTTAGATCGGCACCGCAGTACTGTTCGTTGAAAGTGAGAAAGAGTGCGGTTTTTCATTTCATCGAGTACCGGTATTTTATATGACAACATTGCTTTCAATCGTTACATTCCTACTGACGTTTTTGTCATGACCTGTGTTGAATTTAGTTAGGAAAACCACGAAGTAAGTCTTTCTGAGAATCCCGTAGTGAAGCACGGGTACATCAGCTAGTATGTATTATAAATTTGTATAACCTCAAATATGTCTTGTGTATAGGTTTAACCTCAAAATCTATATAGTCGAAAGCGGTAAAAAACTCTATAATGTTCGTATATTAGATTTATTCTACTATAATTTGGTATATATGAAGGGTTCTAGAAACTTACTGTAAGGTTTATTATCCAGATACATGTAGAGACATTAGGAATGTTGGAGAAATTTCCATGTGTATTGGTAAACAGTAAGGAAAGTTCTAGCTGGATCCATTACTGGAGTACTCCATTCGACCAGCTGGTCGATCGATGTTTCGAGTGTGTTCCATTAGAGTGTTGTACGAACCCTTACAGAAATCGATAATTCTAGATGGTTGATCAAACAGTATATATATATATCGAGCTCTCAGTCAGTGAGTCAGTCAGTTTGGACTCGAAGACAAGTGATTGACTGCGAGTGACTGTTGGGCTCCAAGGTGGAGTCGGGGAGTTCAAGAGAGCGTATGTTATAGTGCGCGAGTCAGTGTTGTTGATATCTGTACTTGTCAGAAGCGACTTCAGGGTACTCCGCTATTAAGTGTTGTAGTGTCACTTGCTACTGTGTATAATTGTGTGTTGTGACTTACGGTGACAATAAAGTAATTTACACAAGGAAGTGAACGTGTTCTCATGTGATATTTATTTCCGTCAAATAAAATCGCATTTGAGAACGATAACGGGGGATGGGTGTTTAAGTAGGTAACCTGGCGCTGCTGAGGGTAATGCCTCCTGATAGCCTTTTTCCAGTAAACGAAGCCGCATGGCTGCCTTGGCAGTTTGTGCACTTCGGCTGGTCCCGTGGCACCTTTCAGACAGAGTGATGGCGAGAGCCACCACATCTGTTGCAGCGGGTGGACCCTGAGCAAACATTTGTAGCATTGCGTGACCAGGGTGGGACGGGGAGATGTGTGGGATCCTGTTTCTGTGTTAGATATGTGAGTTGGTTGTGACCGTGACTTAGGGGGAGGGTTTTTATGCCTCCTCCTAGTCTGCATGTATGTGTCGTGTATTGTCGGAGCTTGGGCTGATTTCGAAGGTAGTTCAGCCTCGATCCTGACTTCTGTTTCTGTTGGGCTGCTGGGGGGGTGGGGGGTGGGGGGAGGGGTGTAGTTTCTGGTGGGGGTAGTGGCGACGGTGTGGTGACAGGTGGTGTGGAGGTGAAGAGGTGGGTTGGTTTGTACTGCTACGGCTGAGGTGCGTGGGGTGGTTTGGAATGTTTTGTGGCGGGTATTGGGTTTAGTTTGGGTATATTTGGTTGTGTTAGGGTTGTTGGTTTGGGGGGTTGTTTGGAAGCCGGTTTCTGCAGTTGAGTGCACGAGTGTGGTTGAGGGTGAAAGTTCTCGTTGGTTGGATGAGTTAGCAACAGGGTTGATTTTGATTGGGGTGGGAAGGGGATACCAGTGTGCAGGAGTTTGTTGAGGATGAAAGGTATAGACCTATTTAATGTAGGTGATCGTGGTGAATGATACGAGTTTCCTCTATGATGGCAATGTGGTGTCTGATTATTGGCTGAATTGCTTCAATAACTGTTTTGTGGGTGAGAGGTACGTGCCCTGGGTTTGTGAGCGGAATGATGAGGAAGTTGCATTTCTGGGATATGGGAAATTGGGTGTTCTTCCTGGTGTAGTGGAAGGGTTGTTCGAACATGGAGTCTTCTTCGTGGTGTTCTTCATTCACTTCCTTGGGTTCTGTTGCCGGGTCGGATTCTTCTTCTTCTTCTTCTTCTTCTTCTTCTGCCACTTAACTTGGTGCTGTTGTGGGGTGGGTGCCAAACGGTGGGGTGGTAGGGTAGCTGGGTGTGGATTGCATGAGTGAGATATTTTGTGGTTCTGTAGGGTTTTAAGGAATGTGTGGTTGTCGGTAGGGCTATTGGGCATGACGTAGATGTAGTGGTTGGAGTTTTCTACTATACTGTGGATTAGACGGGATATCGGGTAAAAGGCTGAGGCTATTCGCCGTCTGTGGTGCTGTAATAAAGCTTGTGATTCTTTGTGAGGTCCAGGAATGCGAATATAGTTGTGTTCTGTCATCAGTTTATAAACACCCTCCTGTTGGTCGATCCTGGCTAGGCTACTGGTTCCAAACAGAAAGTCCTGAAGTTGCAAGGAAAATCTTCATATAAGCGACACGGGACACAGAAAATGGAATCTGCTCTACGGGAATATACTGTAAGAGTACGAGATAGGATGTGGAAACAAACTTTCCACTTGTGAAATGATGATTTAGTACAGTACCTACCTGTAACGGTCTTTGCGATTGCGTCAACTGTAACGATGTATTATGGTTCATGCAAGCTTTATAACATTATAAAGAAATAGAAATCATGCAAACCTTACGTGGAAATGCTTTTAGATGATAAATGTGTTCATTGTGATATCCAGAGACCCCCGAGAGACCTAATCAAAGAGGATATAATAGGAGGACCTAATAAAGAAGACTAACACACGCCCAAAGAGAATGCGTAAGAGGTGACAATCAAGGTTATTTTTTACTTCTGTACACAACAGCCGCCGCATGTTAGCACCTCTGGCGGTCGTAAGGTAAACTAAAATTACTGGGCGGGCGATTTAAATCGTTTAGCGAGTGGAGTCCCCAGGTTCTCACTCTCCCTCCACTCTTAAATATATTAATTTCTTTCTCTTACCTTTTTCCAAAACACTTCATTCTGAGCAATGATACACCTGGAAGTTGGCCTGTGTTTTATTATATTATTATTTTATTTATTTTTGCTGGAGAAAAGAAATTTACCAGCCTGTGCTGCTAATTATAATTTTATTTTTACTAATTCACAAATCCATGAAGGAAGGAAGGAAGGAAGGAAGGAAGGAAGGAAGGAAGGAAGGAAGGAAGGAAGGGATTAACCAGAAGGTGAGTGGGATTGGCAATCCTTATCTCCGATTTAGAACTACGACAGAAATAGACACTAACATCACCTCGTACCTCAGTCCCCTTTAACACTATCTAAGCCAACCTCAACAGTAAACAGTATAAAGATATGCCAGTTATGCAGGAAATGAAATATAAATACAATGTAAGAAAACTATACACAGGAACCAAAATGATTTAAGGAGGTTTTTGTAGGATTCAAAGGTAAATTGAAATTAAACATGATCTTTTGATTTATGGAGCTATATTCTACCTACTATCCACAGTAATACAGGTATAAAAATTGTGTAGAAATTAGCATATTTTTTTGTCATCATAGTATATTATAATTTCATTAAGTTACATTCAGTAGTGTTAATCATCAATTAATATTCATCAGACAGAAAACAATACAATACAACACAAAATCATTCATTTATGAAAGAAAGACTGGAACTGACAAGTTACAACGTAATAAATACTTTTCTCTCTTTTTTGCTGTCTAAGGTTGCACTGGCACGTCAAAAGCTTTTGGCAAAACCATTTGTATTTTCTCAAGGAACTTACTACAGTATATGATACATCTTTCAGTCTGTCAAATGAGGCACCTAGGGCCACACACTGGGAAATATTGAGATTTGTACTTCTTTTGTATCTGCTAAAGGATGGCAAGTCTCTGGCAGAGTAGTGTTTGAAGAAACCGAGACATGATAGCACATACTCTGTTTCTACAAATTGCACCAAAACACAACATATCATTCAATCAATCATCTGCATTTAGATGATAAACAATGTCAAGCTACAAAATTGTATGAATTCCTTGTGTTTACAGTACTTAAAATTGTTCTATTTCATGTGACGGTAAGATATATCTAAATTTCTCTGCTACACAGAAAAAGATAGAATCATGAATATGTTTATGGGCTTAAAAGACAAGAAAGCGATTACAGATTCTGTGATTGTTCCCCTCTTACAACATGCAGGAAGTAGAAATAATGCTTCCTTTCAGTCCATCAACAGGGTAGGAGTTCCAATAAATTGAAATAAATATGTAGCATCAGGATCTATGTACAACAATATGGCACCTGATCCAGCACAAAACAATCCCCATGCCATGTCAAAAGATAGCTCAACCTATTAAGATCTACGTCCAAGGAATTGGTCGCTAATTTATGTACAGTATTACGGACAATATGCTGCAACCTTCCGCGACATTACCACGTGCAAGGGGCTTTGCTGTGACCTAGACAAAATGCCAGTCAAAGGCAGTGGAAACTCACTTCATATACAGTGCCATTTGTACCTCCTGTATATCGAAGGCAGAAAAATGAGTCAGTGGTTGCAGAGTAGGCTGATCTGTGGTCCGACAGCACTGCACTTTGACCGGCCAACCGAGTAGAGGAGGGGTGGTCATGGCTCTACACCTCTGCATTTGGGACACAGAAAGGGGCTGTTCCCCTACCACTGGTTGTCCTGAGAATGATTTTCCTTTCGCCTGCACTTAGGCGAATGATGGGACAGTTCCTAGTATATGTCACTGCCACCCAACGTCTCGCCTTCATCACAAATCTCCTTGCCTAAGATGATGATTTCTTGTTGTTTAAAGGAGCCTAACATCTAGGTCATCGGCCCCTAATGGTAAAACATGAGACAAAATATAATAACAATTCAAAAGTTCAAAATCATCCACTGACCAGGATTCAAAACACAATGACGAAGAATGAATGGATGGATATGAATTTAGAACAATCAGTGGATCCGACCTGTAATGCCCCACATTCCCAGAAACTAGCGTTAAGCAATAGTATTACTAACCAAGGGACTGCTTCTAAAGCACAATTCTGAATCGATGATGCTTGTAGTCTAAAAGGGTCCAAAAACCAGGTCATCAGCCCCTCATAATGGTACTTATTACTAGGAAAGTAGAACCATGGTATTTGTCATGTTGTGATAATAATCAAAAGTAGCGTAGACTCGCGGTATTCCACACATTATGGTACTACTCACAGGTAATGTAATGCGCACATGTAACACACACCTATGGCGTTTCTCACATTGCGGCGCCTTTTACAGGCAACATAACCCTATGTTGTTCCTCACCTAGGTGTACTAATCACAGGGACTCTTACTATCCGGTGGTGTTAATTTTTCGTCATTTCTGTCACGAGAAAATGGCTGAACAAAATTCAATGAAAATTGGTATTTTATGTCGGGGAATATGCCACTACAATGTAGGCTATAAATAATTTCATTCACTCTGGATAATTGGTCCTAACGAAGATAACTACATAACAAAAGTTATAAAGAATGCAATTTTCGAATCATTTATGTTTATTCAGTTTTATCGCACCGACTATGATAATAGTGGTGGTGGTGGTGGTGGTGGTGGTGGTGGTGGTGGTGGTGGTGGTGGTGGTGGTGGTGGTGATTATTATTTCAAGAGGGAGTACGACTAGACAGCCATCCTCTATTGTACCGGGAACAGCCGGTACGAAACTAAGTCCCCGTAATTAAATTTAAAACTTCGCGTTACGCGCCGGCTCAGCAGCGGAAGACAGACTGGAACAGCAAGCAAAAGCTGTGTGTGACGTAGAGCGGAGTGACGTCACAGCCTACCTCCCCGTAACTCAGAGTGAGCCTAGACTATTATGGAATGTTCCTTGAGTTTCTTCGGATAATAACTTTCCCCACGATAATAACTAGACAAAATCAACCACATCATCGTGTAGCCCGATATTTTATCTGCATTCCTGCAAGGTTTAATAAAAATCCGACATGAGACGACGAAGTTGTGGAGCGAGATGTGAAGGCATGTTTTGGGCGTGAATCGGGTATAAATGGAGAGCTGCTTCGCTTAGCAGAATGCTGGTGTCAGTCGAGCCGTACCGCCCCCCAGCCACTGGCCCCCAATGTGGAGTGTGTCAGAGGCATGGCCATCCAGGGGCGGGATGCCGACTGGAGCCCAGGTGCCGCAGATGCGCCGCCTCCCACTTGTCCCGCGACTGCCCCCATGGCAACGACCCTTCGTACTCCAAGTGCGCAAACTGCGGGGAGAAACACGCGGCTAATTTCAGAAGCTGTCCCAGCCGCAGGACCTTCGAAGCCGTCAATCAAGGCAAAGGGCCAAAGGGTAATAAGCGTGGCAACCCTAAAGCCCAAGCAGGCCCTTCAGGCAAAGGCGCATCACGCAAAAATAAACCAGGCTAGTCAGGCAAAAAGGACCCTTCAGGTCCTGCAGGTCCCTCAGACACAAAGGGCCAAGAACAAGGCCCTTCAGGCACACAG
Organism: Anabrus simplex; assembly: GCF_040414725.1. NCBI lineage: Eukaryota > Metazoa > Arthropoda > Insecta > Orthoptera > Tettigoniidae > Anabrus > Anabrus simplex. The sequence continues at coordinate 59,887,960 of NC_090266.1, forward strand.
CGCCCTTCAGGCATAAGAATATTAAATTTTAAACCCCTAAGGACGGTGGGTGAACACAACCCCGGGCCCTCAGCCCAACCAGCCCCCACCACCGTTCAAACCAAGACCTCCAATCTGAACAAAAAGAAGGCCCAGACCCAGGCAAGAAATCAAAGGCAGGCTAAGCCCACGCAACCACATCCCGAGCAGCCACAGGGCCCCCCACCCAGGCCAGCTCCACCGCCCGCAGTGAACCTGCCACTAGTAAACCGGCATTTGCACCACCGCCCCCAACGCCCGCCCCCAGCACCACACCAACCACACCACCTACACAAGAACAGGCACAGAAGCCGGAAGGGAAAATGGTAGTAAAGACGTTCAGGGAAAGGATCGAAGAAATCCTGAAAACCTTCTTCCCGAACCTGAACCTCACGGCAGCCATTACCACTGGGGTTATGATGGCCAGCATGCTACCATTCCCCTGGTTGAAGGACCTGATTAATGCCATTGCTGACCTCCTAACCCTAGATGGCTGAACAACCAAACGAGGACGATAATAATAATAATAACAATAATAATGATAATAATAATAATAATAATAATAATAATAATAATAATAATAATAATAATAATAATAATAACAATAATAACACGCAGGAGCTTCGAGTTCTAATATGGAACTGCCAGGGCGTCAGGTCTAGGAAATACGAACTCGAAGCCTTCCTAGCCGCGAACACTATACACGTAGCCCTCCTAACTGAAACCTTCCTCCCACCGGGGAAGAAGTTCACTATAAGAGGCTACAAAATACACAGAAGCGATAAGGCTAATAGAGTCGGAGGAGTGGCAGTTCTGGTAAGGAAGGACATTAAACGTATGGAAATAGACTGAAATAGACTTACCAGAACTGGTTGAGCTGGAAGCGTGCGGAATTGCCATGCCAGTGCGAGGAACACTCGTCAATGTAATATCGGCATACTCCAGACCTAAACACCTTAACACACAAGATATAGAATCGGTATTAAGGCAAAATCGAAACACGATCCTAGGAGGCGACCTAAATTCGAAACACGCCAACTGGGGGTGCCTGAAACCTAACGCAGACGGCGAAAGGCTGTACAACCACATGCTATCCCAGGACTATGTGGTAACAGCCCCCAGTGAACCCACGTTCCTAGCACCAAACGAACAGGTTGACGACATATTGGACATCGCCCTACTGCGAAATATTCCTCAAAGACACACCATAAAGGTCATTAACGACCTAGGATCGAGGCTTCAACCAGTAATATTTACACTGGAAGCGAACCCGGAGGAATATGAGAATAACCCCAAGCGCCGACTCAACTATAAAGCAGCCAAATGGGGTAAATTTGAAAGAAAACTCGATTCACTCCTACAGGGGACTGAGGACATACAAATAGTAAACCCAGCCCAAACGGATGAATCAATAAAACACTCGTAAATGCGATCCAGGCAGCCACAACGGCGAGCATCCCGGTACACAAACCTAGACAAAACACTAACATTGAAACACCGGCCCACATTAAAGATCTAATACGCCAGCGCAACAGACACAAGCGCAACTGGGCCCGACACCACCGCGATGAAGATTGGATACGTAAGAATGAACTCAGGGTCGAAATCGAAACCGAAATAATGGAGTATAGGTCTCGGATCTGGAATAACAAACTGAGTACGTTTGACACAAATACCAGACCGGTGTGGAACTTAGCGAGATATTTCACGCGAGAACCACACGTGATCCCAACAATTAAGGGACCTAACGGACCAGTATATGAAAATCAAGATAAAGCAGAGGTGATAGCCGACTCACTCGAAGAGGCCTTTAAGCCCAATGACGAACCGTCGGACCCCGCCTTCATTAGGCAAACAGAGGCCAAGGTAGCGGAATTCCTAACAAACGCACCTAAGCCCGAGGTTAAGAAGACTAATATCCACGAAATTAAGTGGATAATAGGTCACCTTAACCCGAAGAAGGCACCCGGCCCAGATGAAATTCAGAACATAATACTCAAAAAGCTAACCCCGAAAGCCCTCGCACTACTCACTAAAATATACAATGCAATGTTCCAATTGCAGTATTATCCGGAACAGTGGAAAAAGGCGAGAATCCTTGTATTCGGCAAACCAGGCAAGGACAAATCCAACCCTAATAATTACAGGCCCATCAGTCTCCTGGACGCCCTCAGCAAAGTATTCGAGAAAATACTGCTGAAAAGGCTCATAGCACATATCAAGGAAAGAGGAATCATTCGAAACGAACAATTCGGTTTTAGAAACGGCCACTCCGCCCCGCAACTGCTTACCCGGGTCCTAGAACAAGCGACCATCGGACTAAACAAGCGGAGAGACATAGGCACGGTATTCCTTGATATCCAGAAGGCATTCGATAAAGTCTGGCACGAAGGCCTATTAGCGAAATTAATAGACCTCGAATTCCACCCAGGGTACATAAGATTAATTAAATCATACCTGAAAGGCCGAGAGTTCCAAGTAGATGTTCATAACACACTGTCAAGCACGCGACCGATCAGGGCTGGCGTAGCCCAGGGGTCACTAATAGGGCCAATCCTGTTCATTCTATTTACGAATGACATGCCGACAGCGGAACTCACTACCACGCACCTCTACGCGGATGACACTGCTATCACAGTACAACACTTTCAGCTAGCATGCACCCGAAAGAGACTACAAGTAGCACTGCGAACTCTCGAGCTGGCTAACCAAATGGCGTATCAAGGTCAACGTTGACAAATGCCAAGCTGTGATGTTTACTAGGAAGAACAGACGCACACATAGGCCAGCCAACATAAAACCGCTCAAACTATTTAATCGAGATATAGCATGGCACGACAAGGTCAAATATCTAGGAGTAGTCCTAGATAGAAAACTAACCATGCTATATCACATTAAAGACATCCAGCGGAAAACAAACGCACGACTGTCACAGCTCTATCCGATACTGAATAAAAGATCCAGTATTAACAAGCGAGTAGCAATAAACATGTACAAGGCCCTAATTAGGCCGATAATAACGTACGCAGCTCCCGCCTGGGGCTACACTGCTATGACGAACCTGGATAAGCTGGAACTAATACAAAACAAATGCATTCGAGCAGCGGCTAGACTCCCGTATGACACACCAATACGCCACCTACGCGCAATTGCGAAAGTCACCTCGATAAGGCAACACATACGAAAGCAAACACTCCGAATGTACAAGAAATCATGGAGTAGTAAGGTCAACCCACTAGTCAGTGGAATAGGACGCTATGACGTCGACCTATACACCAAATACCCCACACCGAAACACATTCCGTTCAGGCACAGGGCCAGGAGGCCGGGGGCCCAAAACCGCCCTCGCTCTTAAACTGACACCAACTCACTACACCGCACCACTTAACACTATGCACACACACCACAACACCTGTATATATGTGCATGCCTGTTTACTACCTACATCCTTGTCCTAGATTATGTTATTACTATGTTACAGATTTAGCCAAGCGAGGGAGGATTGAGAGAAGAAATACAACACGACGAAGGCAACACAGCCAAGAAAGAGACGATCCAATCCAACCCCGCCCCCACCAGCGACAAAGGAGTGGACGAAAAACCCACCCCTGCTAATACCATTAACTATTAATCTACTAATTGTACTTGTACTTGTTCTACAGGACACGAGAGCGGAAAAGCGGCCCGCACTCTACAGAAGAAAAGTAATAATGTATATATAATAGGATGTGTGTATATATGTGTATATGTTTACAGAGACAAGTGTGTGACACCAACACCGCAAAGAAGGGACGTCATCAGGCGGGAAAGAAGATGCCCCTTACAACAAGTAAGGCTTGGTACTACTCCCCTTCTCCTTAAAAGGAGACTTGGCACCAGGGACTGCTGGCTGCTGGACCAAGGGACTAACCTGTGGCCCAAAGCCCAGACGCCAGCGGACCCGAGCCGCACCAGGCAGTGACAAGTAGGACTGATCCCCCACAATAATTGACAAAAGCTAGGTAAATGGTTATGACTGCATGACACATATTCCTAACTAACACAACCTCTGGTCTTTATCCAGCCCACATCCTTGCATGTGCTATCAAAAGATGTCAGGTTTTACATGTAGGCTCTTTCTTCTTTCTGCCTATGTGGTTTTTCCCTGACCCTTCAATACCATACTTCAACACCATATACCTAACACAATCTCGCCTGGTAACGTGTCTGACATGGAAACAGGCAGATACTCCTTGTATCACTTCCCACTCTACCCAGCTATCTCTTTTCTACTTAGAAATTAATAGCATGTCGGAGGCCATGTAGATTGAGTCGATGGTCACGGCGGGGGAGCGGCTACGGGGGCCCCCCGTATTAAGAAAAAACCGCTTAGCAGACCAGTGTGTTTTGCAGTGGAGTTCGTGCTGCTAGCAGCGAGCGGTCGGGTCGCGGAGACTGCGATACGACGTGTAGTGATTGTCATATTTCGACGAGTCCTGGACTTTAACTCTGTAGCGTCGAGTGTGGACTTATACAAGTTTCTTTAAATCGTGAATGATAGAATTCTGCTCCAACGGAGAGTGATATACATTGTGCTTGTTTATTCTGAATGAATGTCTAAGACTTGCAATTATTTTTCCAAGTGTTCATAATTCAAAGTTAATGTTGTGGACAGTGATAGGATTTGGAACAGTCTTTGCTCCTTACAAAGTGATTGAATATTTAGGGAAAACTCATTGACGTGACTGTGCTTTAACTTAGAATTCCTCAAGTGGCAAACATTAACAAGTGATTGAGTACAGAATTTGCTTGAACTTAGTGACTACATCACTAACTTACAATTTCGTGTGGAGATAATTCTCTAAACTGTGTAAACATTTTGTAGATGATGGACTGTAGACTGTGTATTTGAACTGTGCATTTTTAATTGTACGAACATTCGAACTAAGGACTGTTGGTGAATGACCAATTTCACTTTATTTTTTTATTTTTTACATGCGTGACCAAGATTAACTTCACGAGTGAAATATTCTTATTTCATTTCAATCTAATTGATTTCATTGAACAGTGTTCAGACTAAGAAATATGTCGTGTGGAATAACTTCAGATTATGCCAAGTATCACAAACTTTAGGTGGCTATTTATTAGGCTGATTTTATTGACATTCGACAACAAGTTTCAAGCGGCTATTCGCTTTGAGTTTAATTTCCGCGTGTTAAACTTATGTGCTTATCGAGCTTAGTAACATTTTGCCGCATAGAATTCATTTCCAATGATTAATGGCATAACACGGGATAAATTTCAGTGACATTCTACCGTGTGATAATTCTTCAGTTATACAGTTCCTATGTGTTATAAACCTTGCCATAACCATTGCTATATCTTTTTTCATATTTGCAGAAGCCCCTTTTCGTATTAACACGTCCAAGGCTTAACGGTGTTCGTTCACGTTATCATTTACGTGGTCTATCTCGACGTCCTCACTTCTACACCGCATGGATCTTTTAGACATCGCATGGATCTTCTAGAAATTCGAGATCTTGAAGAACTTCCATCGAGGGAGGAATGACTGTTCAATGGTGCAGAGAGCAGCCGGAATTCTGGGACATCGCCAACCCTAGGACGAGGAAAGAACACTTCCCACTGTTTCTTCTGTACAGAGGTGATATGATTTTGAACTTATTAATAAACTCAGAAAAAACTCGATTAAAAAAAAGAAAACCCTCTCCCTCTGTAAGCACTCCAAGCAGAACGGTACACGCCCCGCGTTTCTCATGCTCATCCAAGTACCATATTTACTGTTACAATATATTAGAATTTTTTTTGCTATTTGCTTTATGTCGCATCGATACAGATAGGTCTTATGGCGACGATGGGAGAGGAAAGGCCTAGGAGTTGGAAGGAAGCAGCCGTGGCCTTAATTAAGGTACAGTACCAGCATTTGCCTGGTGTGAAAATGGGAAACCCCAGAAAACTATCTTCAGGGCTGCCGAGAGTCGGGTTTGAACCCACTATCTCCCGGGTGCGAGCTCACAGCTGCGCGCCCCTAACCGCACGGCCAACTCGCCCGGCATATTAGTAATCGGAGAAAAGAAAAGGAAGTGGGCCGACACTACGAGAAAATGCAGGCATCGGCCTAAGAAAGACCAGGGCCACGAAGGGCGTGAAAACAAGTCTCTCTAGGTCTCCATACGTAATACAGTCGGGGTCAGAAAAGAACAGGTGGTGACCGAGGTAGATGGGATTTTGATAGATGAAAGTGAGGAGCCTGGCACAAGTAAGGGGAAGCAATGCCAGGATTCACCTAAGGGCTCCGTGGTCGCCTACCCCAGAGCCCCCATGGGATGTTCTTTAGTCGCCTCTTACATCAGGCAGTGGATGCCGTGGGTGTTATTCTACTGCCCCCACCCGCAGGGGGACAGCTATGATAAGGAAAGTTTGTACAATTGTTACCATTACATCAAATGAATGAGTTACCAATACCACAAAATTCACAAATACTAATTTAGTTACTTGTACATTCAATACATACCAGTACATACTTCTGTAGAGGAAGATGTGCATACAGATTGCAAATAAGAGAGGAGAGAGCATAACATATTTTCTATATTCTGATGAGAAATTGTTTCCAAAATACGAAATTTTCAGTAAAAACTCCTTTGGTAGAAATGGATGCTTAACCAAAACTAAGACCTCTTTACAAAATTCATCCACACAATATCACACGACACTTCCACTTCAGTATTTGATCATTATCACACAATTCTACAGAAATTTTGAGCTCTTATATTGCACCCGACAGGGGCATGATCCAAGGACCTCTGGTTAATACTCTTCTTTGAAATTACAGATGCAATGATCTTTGAGGGTATAAAACCAAAACTAATTAATATCCATATCATTAAGACAGGTAAAATGAGTCTTTTAAATTTATTCTACAGGATTTCATTACTTGCAATCTATTGCGCAATACCTTCTTTTGTGTAGCGGGAACCCGCGGCAGAAGTCAAGCCCACCTAGACTCGGGCGGGGCTGCAATCGGGGGTTCGCCATAACGTAACTCGAGAGAAGACATCCCTTTCCCACGACTAGGAGAATGAGGGGAAGCAAACTTTTTCGAAACGAAATATGGGAACCATCTTTAATTCAGACTAGCCAACTTAAATATCTACGATGTAAAAATTAATGAAATCCGAATTCTGGAGTCGTCCTCCGATTTAAAAGAGATAACTATAACTGGGACATTTATTTAGAGTGTCTAATGTCCTCTTACTCGATAACTTTCAGATGAAGAAAGAATATCGTGTTGTTTCTGTGTGGAAAAGTACCAGGGCCATCTGGTTATTTTCAAAACACCTCCTTGACGAGGGAGTTCACCCTCGCGTGGAAGGGGAAGCAGGACAAACTTTAATAAATTACAGGAGATCCTACGAAGAATAATCGTACGGATATGTCTCAATCATATCAGGTGAATACTGGTCACCTGATGGTCGTACTATTTGACCTCTAGTGGGTCGTGGATAGGCTATATGCAGATTTGGAGTAGGGGAAATTGCCTCCTTGTAAAAAGCACTGCGGTGTTCGAAGCGCGTCATTCGGGATTCTCAGCTTACAGCTTTGTTTAAGTGACTTTAAACTTAAATTTCAAGTGAAATAGTGTAATTCATGTCAATATTGCATAGATTTGGTGTACATGACACCAGTGACTAAAATTAAAAAAAATGTGACGTGTCGCGAACATTCAGCGCGAATCGTATTATTATTATTATTATTATTATTATTATTATTATTATTATTATTATTATTATTATTATTATTATTATTATTACGGCACTGCTGTGTCAGGTAGTAACAGAGGTAGAGTGGCTGAGAGGTACACGAAATCCGATACTGAATCGCGGATTACGAAGTAATATCCGAAACTGTGGCCGGACGTTCACGCCGAATGCAATTAAACAGATTTTGAAATAAACAGTGACGCGTCATGTGCCCAGGATTACTGCCAGCGGCTTCATCGACCAGTAACTATGGACTTCCAGTTCGAAGGAGGGATGGAACTACCAGTGATCACTTTGGTGCCAATGGGTCAACAGTAAAACTTGAAATGGATTTCCCGAGCTGACAAGGTGTCATCAAGTGATGGAGATGAGTATTCTTCATATTATATGGCCTGATTACAGGGGACGGGAATTATTTATCATAAGCTGACGCTATCATGTTAGGGATAACTTTATTTAAATGTAGAAGTGCCGAAATGGGGCACGTAGCTTTTATTTCTTATTTTATTTAATTAATAACAGGTCTGAGTGATTTAATTGTAAGTAAGGCAAACAATAGTCTAATAGGGTTGCATGCAGTAGAAGACTGACTTATTTATTTTATTTTTGGAGACTTGTGGTCAGTTAATGCGTCAGGAGACCAGTATTTTAGTAAATTCAGTAAATTTAGTAAATTCAGAGTAATTCAAGCTAGGTTGTAGTTGATCTATTATTAATAAATGCATAACTGGTAAATAATATAAGAAATGTAGACGGAACTGATACCCCAGGCCTCCTTTGAAATATTTAGCTAGGGAGTGTTACAATTAAGCTGGATTATTTGATCAGATTTATCATAATTTAATTACAACTTGATTGAGTTAATTACCGTGTGAATATTTAATTGGGTTAATCACTGTGTGAATATTTAATTAGAAGTTAATTACAGTGTGAATATTTGATTGAGCTGATTAGCGTGTGAATATTTATTTCATTATTGTATTACCGTGCGACGATTTAATTAGATATTAATTATGTGTTAATCATAAGTTGATTAAGGTTCAATTATGAATTAATTGCCGTTGGGTTATTTAATTACATCGTAATTACGAGGAAATTTCGCTGCGATGACTCAGTATGATTTGATGATGATGATGATGCTTGTTGTTTTAAGGGGCCTAACATCGAAGGTCATCGGCCCCTAATGGTACGAAATGAAATAACCAAAATTTTAAAGGCATCCACTGACCAAAATAAAAATAAAAAACGTCATGAAGAATGAATGGATGGATGGACAGGAACCCAACAAACAAAAAGAAACTAACAAAAAAACAGTGGATCAGACTCAAAACAGATCGAAAATAACATTATTACCGACCAAGGAACCACTTATAAAGCAAAATGATGCTTGGTGTCTAAAGGGGTGCAAAATCCACGTCTAAGGCCCCACAGAATGGTACATGTCGCGAGTAAAATAGAACCATGGTACGTGTCATGTTGGGATATTAATTAGAAGTAGCGAAGACTCACGGTGTTCCACAAAAGATGGTACTACTCACAAGTATTGCAATACGTACAAGTAACGCAGACCTATGGTGTAACTCACACAATGGCGCAACTCAGCCAACGCAAACCGAGAAGGTTCCCCACCTAGGTGTACTAAACACGGGCGCCGGTATTCCCGTGGTGTTCCTCACATAGTGGGTACTAATCACAGGCAACGCAGACCCACGGTGCTGCTCATATAGTGGTACAACTCACAGGCTACGCCCAGACCCGCGGTGTTGCTCACATGGGTACGACGCACGGGTACTGGAATCCACCAGGCCAGGCTTTTTTAACTCCTACTAATCACAAACCTATTTCGTACCGAATTTAGTGGTACTACTCGCAAGTACAGGCAACCTATGGTGTTCCCCGCATGATGGTACAATTCAAAATTAGTTTCATGGTTCTAATTCAGTCAGCCCTTGGTCGCCCCTTTTAGTCGCCTCTTACGACATGCAGGGGATACCGCGGGTGTATTCTACATGTGCGTCCCCCACCCGCAGGGGGTAGTGTGTTTGGTCCGCGAGAGGTATTTTATTTCCCTCAAGTCCGCCGGCAAGCCGGTTAGGAACCCCTATCCGCCACCTGGGACGCGCCACGTGGGAGTATCACCTCTCCCCCTGCTACGCCTGCGTAGCAGGTTCGTGGTCAGTATGATTTAATTACCAGGTAAATCACGTAGGAAGATAGTGTAATGATGAATCCAGCAACAATAATAATAAAAATTGTAATGATAGTAATCATGCGAATATTGGCATCATAAAAACCGGTGTCGTGTTGTGAAGTCATGATTGGACCATGAAAAATATATATGTTGATTCGAGGTGATTTATTGGAAGCCGATGCAATTTGCTTCATGAAGAATAGACCTCAGTTTATTGTGAACGTACCTCGGGACGAGGTGATTTTGTTAAAGAAATGGCGTGTTATGCCTGTGGAGGCCAAGGCTATTGACCGCCCTGGTAGGGGGTGGATACGTCAGACCTTGCAAACAGACGTGTTTTTTGTGTGTGTCCGCCTCTGTAGGAAGGGGCCCTGAGCTAAGAAATGAAGGCCTGTATGGATCGACTAATAATGGGAAATATTCAACACGCCAGAATGAAGCATTCGCTTATAAATGGCACGGTAACTGGTACTAGTATTTGTTAGTTTACTGTGGTTACTCATTTGAGTATAGTTTAGCTAGGGATTTCAGAGCCATATTTTCATCCCGGGAGTCGTCAGTTCGGTTCCCTACGCCGACATTGGTATTCCACAATGCTAAAATGAAGAATGGGGTGCCTCACGTGTTCATTGTGTAAAATATGTGATTCTTTATGTTGTTTTATGTGACATGTTGTGACTATAATTAGCGTCGGCGATGGTTCTGCCCGATCGGCGTAGCGAATTGTATCCCAATGAGGGTCGGTTCAAACCCGGATGTTTGTTCCACATTTGTATAATTTCTTTCATGGTATTTCGTTGGGAAATAATCGTGTGCTTTTAGAATAAGGATAGCTCAGACTTGTTGCATGAATGTTAACTTCATTTGTCAATAATGTCATATAGCCTCAGTGTTTATGGTAAATGTTTCCGTTCATATCACGTCATGGCAAATCGCTTTGCGATAAACAATACTCTGATCTATCACACACGACTACAAGTCGATAAATAATCCACAACAATTGTTAATAATTAATGTAATTCATTTGTGAATATAGATGCGTCATTCACATCGTCATCAAGGTCTAATAAACCGCTTGTATTAATTTAAACTTTTATTTGATTGTGTTCTCATTGTAGTTAAGTATGCCCCGTTTCTCCTACCCTGTATGCCATTAAGGTAATATTAGATAACCGCCTATTTTATTATACTTCAACGCGTTAACGCCCTATAGATATTTTGCCGGAGCCTTTTTGGGTAGGGGGCGGGTACAATATAAAGGAACAGACTATGAGGACAGTAAACCACATGTTTGAAAGGTTCATTGTTCTGAAAAATAATGCCACAGTTTTTCACTTCCCATTCAGCAGATATGCTTAATGCTGTACTTAATCTCCTTATAATAATATTAATACTAATAATATTACTGATAATAATAATAAATGTCCCATGAAGATTAAATAAATTGTTTGATTATACAACTCTACGGCAGGAATTTATAAAAGTCATTATGAATGCAATTAAGACAAATGGAGTCTGAAACATGCAGATGTTTGGCATATATTGAATTAGAACATTGAACATGAACTGAACATACTTGTTTTCTACCTTTATGAACAATTATAATCATGTTATGGGCTTCATAATGATGTCTCATTTTTTAAGCTATTAGTTTAATATAGCACCGTTCCATGGCAACGATGGAATGGGTCTCAGAAGGAAGCAAGTGTGGCCTTGATTAACGTACGGCCTTAGTATATCTGCCTGCCTACTGCGAAGAAGGGAAACCATCTTCAAGGTTGCCGTCAGTGGGATTCGAACACACCACTGCCCGAGCGCAATCTCACAGATATATGACCACACTGTGTAGCCTACTTGCTGGGTGTTTTGTAGTACACAATTAAAAACTTTAATGCCCAAATCATTAGGAGTCTACAAATTAAAATTGTTGAATTTGAAGTCTTCAACAATATTTGACCCATACACAGTGTTCTCCCTAGGATCTTTCACTGACCGCCGGGCATTCATAACCTAGATATCTGCTAGTTACATAATATTTCAAGTTGCTTTGCTATTTGCTTTACGTCGCACCGTCACAGATAGGTCTTATGGTGACGATGGGACAGGAAAGGCCTAGGAATGGGAAGGATGAGGCCGTGGCCTTAATTAAGGTACAGCCCCAGCATTTTCCTGGTGTGAAAATGGGAAACCACAGAAACCATCTTCAGTGCTGCCGACAGTGGGGTTCGAACCCACTATTTCCCGAATACAAGCTCACAGCTGCGCGATTCTAACTCACTTGGTTTACGTCACTGAAAACCTACAATCTGTTTTTCAGTCAGTGACCGGGTCAGGGATGGAATGAATGAGGCCCCATCTTGCGGCGAGGATAGGAATTGTGCCGGCTGCCGAAGCCTCTCGCACTCTTCTGGGGCAACGATTAATGACTGACAGATGAAAGGATAGTGGAGAGTGTTGCTGGAATGAAAGATGACAGGGATAACCAGAGTACCCGGAGAAAAATCTGTCCCGTCTCCGCTTTGTCCAGCACAAATCTAACATGGAGTGACCGGGATTTGAACCACGGAACCCAGCGGTGAGAGGCCGGCGCGCTGCCATCTGAGCTACAGAGGCTACACATATTTCAGTCATTATGTGTTCCAAATTAAAATATAAACACTGTAAAACTGTTTATTTAAATGAAAAATCGTCATTATTGTCAGCATAATTGCGCGAGTTACATCGGTGTTGTCGTGCGCGAGCAGTGTCTGGATTAGCGTGGAATAGCATGCAAGCAGTCGATTCCGCGGGACGTAACAAACCTGTCTGGCTCTTCACAGCATCCGAGTGATTATGAACGAGCAGTAGAACACTGGAACTTCAAACTACTTTGTTACGTCTTCTTCGTGCTAAAACTAAAATCGTTCATTTTTGCAGCTAATGTTTACCTGTCTAATATTATTGTTAGTAGCCTGAGAGGAATAAGTTGAAATTTTATCATATTTAGTTTTTATATAGTATTCCCTGGCTACTCATTCCTGCTATTTGTAGGACCCTAGTAGCAACACACTCGCCACAATTTCCAAGCCAGTTTTCTGCAAAGCACAAATTATATCCTTTATCAAAACTTTCAAGTTTCTCAATGGGTACAGTGGCTCTGCAGAAAAAGTAAGCAACAGGTTGTTTCCATTTTCTGAGGAGACCTCTAACCATGAACACCAAGGCATGATGAGTTTTTTGCTAGTTGCTTTACGTTGCACCAACACAGATAGGTCTTATGGGAACGATGGGACAGGGAAGGCCTAGGAATGGGAAGGAAGCGGCCGTGGTCTTAATTAAGATACAGCCCCAGCATTTGCTTGTTGTGAAAATGGGAAACCACGGAAAACCATCTTCAGGGCTGCCGACAGTGGGGTTCGAACCCACTATCTCCCGGATGCGAGCTCACAGCTGCGCGCTCCTAACCGCACGGCCAACTCGCCCGGTGGCATGACAGCAAATCTGTTGGTACATCCTAGGTGTCCATAGTCTTTGTACCCACCAATTTAATCCAAAGTCACATTGTAATATAGTCTAGCAAAGAAACTTAATTAAAAATAAGAGACCAAACTTTTTAATCACTAGCATACTCACAGTTCTGACTCGAGATTCTAACATTTTGAAGAAAGCCGTGCCAATGCCTGTAGGAAATGAAAAGGAATTAAGCATTTTGTAAGGGTTCAACAGTATCACTATTGGCTGTAGTAGTAGAAACAGCAATACTACAAGTGATAGTAACAGTGGTAGAAGTAGCAGCAGTACCGGTAACAGGAGGAGTGAAGGCAGTGGGAGCAGCAGCAGAACTCGTAGCAGCTGAAGGACCTGACCGACGTCCAGACTTATGTCGAGGCACATCTATATGGGAAAAATAAAAAAATCACTAAGATATCAATTTTTTCTCTCCTACTACAGAGAATGCAGGGTATTGATTTTCAAATCTCATTACATCATCATTCATTTATAAATATCTATAGATATTATGGTCCTCCTACAATTCTTAAGGTAGGAATAACAGGAATAAAATTACATTGAGCACATTGTCAACCTAAATTCGTTAGGCACTCGACTGTATTGAGGGATATTAAAGGACTGATTTTGCTCTGTTCATGTTTGGTTGAAATTAATGAAGAAAATCTTACTGCTGTTGCAAATTTGATATTTACTGACTCCAAAAGTAGATCCCTACATGCTGAGAGGAACATGGACAAAAATTTAAAAAGGTACATTCAAATGTTCAGAATTTCAGCTACACTCTGCCTCTAAGAGATGTACAAATTTCAACTTACTAGATAAGGCAAGACTAGGTATGACGGGCATTACAGTGACTGTCATTATGAGAAGCGAGGTGCAACCTCGTCTGCCACTGTTGAATTTACCATATTTACCTCCGAAGTGCTATTTGAAATGAACAACAGAAAAATTTGATAGGTGACAATACTGTGACCATTAATAATATTAATAATAATGATAATAATTACTTACTTCTATCTGGGACAGTATCTTTGATAGAGGTCCTGGACAGCTGGAGCGGCGAAAATGTCTCAAACACACAGTGTGGCTTCTCAGCTGCTTTGAAGAAAGCTGCCGCAACTTTCGGATTCCCACAATGTCCAGCCACTCTTTGCAAATATCACGTCTAGGAACAGGGAAATGGTGAAATAAGATAAGATTCCCTGCTGCCGGAACTCTTTGCTATCGGTGTATATCCCACGAATTTGGCACTTTCCAAAAAGGAATAGAAGAAAAAATTAAGAGCACTGTCAACAATTTATATTTTTACTGCTAAATTCAATACCATCAAAACGACAGTGGCTTATCAGAAATAATATATTACATCAACTGAATTTAATAAATTAAGAATTTATTTAAGCCAAAAGGCCATAACGTGACATAAATAAGTATGATACACATGTTATTGTTATTAATAACAACCACCACGTAAACAAACTTTAAAAAATATATTTTTGGGAACAGACACAGCTATCAATCATCAACTTAATAACTTACATAACCTCCTGTGGCCTAGTGTTCCTTTAAGAGGACACTGTTTAAAAATAGAATCAAGTATCCCGCAAAAAATTTAAACAATAAACTAAATATAACAATGAGTAGGCCGAAAAGTTGGTGCTATATTTATTGAAATTTCATTTACATTAGTGTGATATGCATTTCATATTCTGACCACAGGAGGTTAATAAAATAAGATTTATAAGGAGTTCTTACCTCAATCATCTTCTACTTCTTCAAACAAGAAATTCCACTCAGAATTTCACTGAAAAACACCCGCAGAGCATGAAAACGAAAATAAACAAGAAGATAAACAAAGATGACACAGTAGACTGGTCTCACACGTGGTAATCAAAGCAATAATTACGAATTTATTTCAGCCGAAAGGCCATAACGTGACAAATATGTATGTTACACATGCAATTGTGTTAATAACATACTCGCATATAGTGAAATTGGAATTAAAAACGGGCTGGCAAGTTCAAAACACATAATTACAAACTATGACAGCGATAAGCGGCCCGATCGACCGGAAATTGTCAACTCGAAATCGACCAATAGCAATCGCGAGATGTTTCTACCAATAGGAGCTCCCGTATGTCACGTGGTGTTCGGTGAAGTGACGTGAGGTACAACAGCGGCGCACGGGGGTCGTAGGGTAAAGTACTCAGTCTGAGTGGGCCCTCGGAAGCGTAGGATCTATGCGACTGTCACACCCCTGCACACGCCATTCGCTTTTGGTACATTTGCTACTAGCATTGCTCTTGGCCAACACATAATCGGATATGACGTCATCCGTCACCAACCCGCGCAGATGAAAAGCACAAGTAAATAATTCATTTAATTAATCTTGTACTACTACCTTCTAGCTCCCATAGAATGAGCTGCTATCGCACGGCAAGGGAAAGGTCATTTAATATAAAGAACGTGTATGATTGTTGCATCGAATTGGTCATTTATGCTAGTAAGATCAGTGTTTTAGACATAACTACTGTTGTCAAGATGACGCACGGTTACAAACTTAGCACTGATTCAATAACGAGTGGATAGTCGAAATAAATAACTAGGAGGTATATTAGAACAAGACCGACTCCAATCCTCAGACCTTCATGCTACTCTCGATCGTTCAAAGATGGCGAATCGAGTAGCCGGAATTGTTGGAAATGTGGGTTTGTTTTGGTTTGTTGTTATTGTATGTAGTCGGTATAATTTTATGAAAGTTGACGATAAATGCTAGTTTCTTTGTAGAATATAAGTGTGCGAGTGTATTTATATGAGTCAGTGGACACACAGGATTTGTAATTATACACCTTGTTTTGATAGTGTTTTTACCCATTAAAGAACTCGAGTGCACTAGGTGCACCAGGTTTTAGTCTAACTATGGCAATGCCTCTCATACAACTATTCTTAAGTTTCCTACGGAATGGAACATTAAGAGAGAAATGGATTAGGAATAAACATCGTGATTATTTTGAAGTCCATGAGAAAACTGTAGCGTGCATACATCCTTTTGAGAATAAGTCTGAGGTTAGGGAAGCCATTTCTCTACTTCAAAACTATTCGTGTTCCTCGAAAAATATTTAGTTGGAATATAACTGATATTGTGTTATTCTGTCAGTGTCTATGTGCTTCAAAGTGTCTAGTGATTTAGATGCAAGTGTATTTTACAATAATCTGTGCTTTGCCTGCGAAAGTGTTTGGCTGGATCTTGGAGTATAACAAAACTTTTAAGTGTGACAGATGGAGCAATCTGTATACTGTTACAGAGAAGAAATAGTGACTTGATGGATTAGCTGGGGTTGTAACGTAGGGTTTTACACTACCAACACCGTCCGATTCATGCTGTGGTTATCTGTTATCAAACAGACAGCGCCGAACTGAAGCTCGCCCATGTGGTTAAATATCAGAGTTTCTGCACTAATGTTCTTTAATGGGTAAAAATCTATTATATCTTTAGTGTCTGAACGTTTCATTACTAAGGTTACTATCATTGTTTGAAGTGATATTATGCCATATGTCAACATTCTGTTGGCATTACCAGGGCCGTTCATTGGGTTAACAATCATTTCGGGTGTACTTGGGCTGAGTGACTCAGACGGTTAAGGTGCTGGCCTTCTGACCTCAAGTTGGCAGATTCGATCCTGGCTCAGTCCGGTGGTATTTGAAGGTGCTCAAATACGTCAGCCTTGTGTCGGTAGATTTACTGGCACGTAAAAGAACTACTGCAGGACTAAATTTCGGCATTTCGACGTCTCCGAAGACCGTAAAAATGTAGTTAGTGGGACGTAAAGCCAATAACATTATTATTTCGGGTGTACTTCCCTTTCATTGGTTGCTGAATTTAAGAAATTGCCCACCACTTCAAAACTAAGGCAACAAATTATGTTTCGTAGTTCTCAAGAGTGCGAATAAATCGAGGAATTTCGCACCTTAATTTATTTTGAAACATCCAAAATGATGTTAGAAATATCATTTTAACAGTTTTATCATGCATTTTCATCTATCCAGCGAAGTGAAATCTGAGAGAAAACTTTATTTGACGAATTGAAATTTTTAAATAATCACCTAGTTGGTGTCTTTTCTAGTAGAACATATGTGATTCTAGTTGATTATATGTGGTGCATACTTGTTGGCGAAGCGTTTTCATACGTGTAAAAGTGATTTCCCTATGATGTTACATTTATCACGTTAAATTATCGCCGTTTATATAATATGTACGTGATCTTTTCGTGTTAGGCAATACCAGCAATCCGGCACTTCGGCAGCCATGTTTGTTTTATATTACGGTCTGAGGATTGGAGTCGGTCTTGGTTAGAACTCCATAAGTGAAGTTAAGACAAGGCCCGGAGCCTACCGCACAGTTTGACAAAAAGAAACTGAATGACTAGCACCAACGGAGGAAGAAAAACGTTCAACTTTATATTACTTCGGATACACATATCGGCAATACAAGCAGTACAAGTGTACGATGAAGTGCAGTGTCGTGGGTTCGTGGTAACTGGTTTATATACGGTATACATGAAGGCGACGATACTTTACATGTGAATTGAGTGCGGCAATAATGTGCCATTGTGGTGTGTGAAGTGTAAACATATAAATACGAAGAGTATAAACGTTCCTAAGTGCAATTACTAATATAGATCTGCTTAATTGATAACACTAATTTTTTAACATTGCTTCATATGTGTGTTATTAAAAATTGCCCGCTATAGAATAACAGCCAATATCAAGGAGTAAATAGATCACAATTTTGTTGCCATCATTGTTTTTGTTGGCATTTTATCAGAGAAAAGAAGTCAGATGCTGGAGCAGAAAAATTGGACAGGGGTGTAGTAAATATGGAAGCCTCTTTGGCTAATCGATCAGCCTGTTCATTACCTGGTATGTTTTTATGGGCAGGTATCCAAATGACTGTAATTTGAACACCTAATTGATGTAAATTAAATAGGATTTGTTTTACATTACATACATACCAGTTTAAGGTAAACTTGTTATATTTTAATGATAGTAGCACAGATAGGGATTCAGTAAATATCTTGGCGGAATGTATCGATGAATTTTTTATGTAGAGTAACGTTTGACGTATGGCAAGCAGTTCTGCAGAAAAAACTAGAAAATGTGACGCTAAATGATACAATTCAACATACTGGTTTGTTCGTAATAAAAGGCAGCTCCAACACCACAAGAATTTTTGGAACCGTCGGTATAAAAGTTGTTACTAGCATGCACAGATGAGATACATATTTTTTAGAAAATAGAGGAAAACATGTAAACCGATATGGGAGCATAGCAAAGGATGAAGTTTTAGAAAAAATAATTGAACGAGTGTATTGAAGCACGTCGTATATTACAGAGTAATATGGTAACACATTGTTACGAATTATATCAGATTTAAATGGGAAGACGGACTCATAAGCCCAAATTAAGGTTGGGGCTCTGCAATTTTGTGTGGGGTGTGATGGGAATGAGTCAGCAGGAAGTTGTATTTTGGGTAGGGAGCTTATTTGAGACAACTAGAAGTCGTTTGAGAAGATATTTATAGGCAAGAACTACTCGGCGAAGTATAAGAGGAGGTTCACCCGTTTCTATTAATAGTGCGTTAGTAGGGGTGGTATATGAAATGAAATGGCGTATGGCTTTTAGTGCCGGGAGTGTCCGAGGACATGTTCGGCTCGCCAGGTGCAGGTCTTTTGATTTGACACCCGTAGGCGACCTGCGCGTCGTGATGAAGATGAAATGATGATGAAGATGACACATACACCCAGCCCTTGTGCCAGCGAAATTAACCAATGATGGTTAAAATTCCCGACCATACCGGGAATCGAACCCGGGACCCCTGTGGCCAAAGGCCAGCACGCTAACCATTTAGCCATGGAGCCGGACAGGGGTGGTATATAATGCGCCAAAACAAATTCGTAGTGCTTGATGCTGTATCGTATTGAGGGATTGAAGTGAGGAGTGGGATGCAATATCTATTATGTGTGCACCGTAATCAAAACGAGCACGGATTGTTGCGGAGTGTACTAATTTTGCTGTGACAGGATCAGCTCCCCAGGAACGACGTGTGATATCTTTTAGTAGAATAATAGCAAATCAACCAAGACGAAAACGGAGGAAGTAAGGAAGAGACATTTTAAGTGAAAAAGAGTTCTGTACTAATTTTGCTGTGACAGGATCAGCTCCCCAGGAACGACGTGTGATATCTTTTAGTAGAATAAGAGCAAATCAACCAAGACGAAAACGGAGGAAGTAAGGAAGAGACATTTTAAAGTGAAAAAGAGTTCTGGTGACCAAGATGATGCACGTTCGGGATGCACACAGAAGTGATGGAAAGGAATACTGCCGTAAATGTCGAAGGCGATGCACAAAGGAGGACAGCATAATAGAATGTGATAGATGCAAATAAAAGACACACGAGAGCTCTACCGGTCTCACCGATCAGGTAGCAAAAGATCACGAAAGGAAGAACCGTAAGATAATATGATTATACGAAATATGCAAACCTGATGCGTTACATGTAAGTCATATACTGTTATAATAGCCACCCTGGAGGTAAAGGCAGATGATTTAAAAAGTTACCGGTACCTATATCAAAGAACATTTACAGAAAAATATACATCATCAAATCCGAGAAAATATATATGGAACGGCGGAAACGAATGACCGAAAGCTACAAGGTCAAATTTGGAAAATCAAACAATAGCCTATCAAAGACGTGATGATAGGAAGTGAAGAAATTTCATATATATCTGAAGAAAGGGAAAATTCAAATTCAAAATTTAAAGAATAGGTTCTGAACCTAAAGATAAAGGTCATGAACAAGAACAGAAAGAAACTACCACTGAATGCTGGCGAGAATGAACACCTATCAGCTTATGCGGAAATTGAGAAAAACAACAAGGAGATCACCACAGAAGTCTCAAAAGATGAGGACCATAGAGAGAGGGTGCAGGATGAAGAAACTAGTGTACTATTCTAGACAATATTTCTTTCCTTTCATTTCCTTTCTGCACATAATTTATTTAATTTTTCCTTTTCTTTTCATTTTTCCGTAAAGATGGCTAAGGAGTGCAAGTGTAGGAACTGTGGGTGTGGCCACACATTAAGGGGTATGAGACAGGAATTGGAGAGTTTGAGGGATGATATAGATGTTGATTCCCATAGGGAATCTGAAATATTTGTTCCGAATGAGGCAAGCAGGCATCAATTTTTGATAATGAGACGAAGTGTCTCATAGTGCATTGGCACTGCCGGTGGCTACAATTAGCCTACGCAGTGGCCTCCACGGTATGCACTAGCCAGCGTCTTGGTAGGTGTGCTAGGTACCAACTGATGAGCCCAGCCTAGCACACGAGGACGAAACGCTGGCAACCAGGAATGAGTTAGTTGGAAAATTTATAATGTCCAATAAGTTTGAGGGAGTTAATTAAGATTCTCTCAGAAGACAGGAAGGAAGGAAGGCCTCCCTCAAACAATGTATAGGATACAGTAGGTGTAAAAGAGGGATGGGAAGGAAAGGGGGAACTGTATAAGACAGGTGGTCTAATGTTCTAAGGTGATCATGATGTTTGTTTGTTTAAAGGGGCCTAATATCTAGGTCATCGGCCCCTAATGGTACGAAATGAGACGAAATGCAATGACAAATTAAAAGTCTAAAATCCTGCACTGACCAGAATCCAAAACGTGAGATAAAGAATGAATGGATGGATATGAATTTAAAACCATCAGTGGATCTGACCCGCAATGCCTCACATTCACAGAAAATGACGAAACCAAAGAAAACAATATTATTACTGACCAAGGGACTGCTTCTGTAGCCCAATACTGAATCGATGAGGCGTGTATTCTTGTTGTTGCTAGTTGTTTTACGTCGCACCGACACAGATAGGTCTTACGGCGACGATGGGACAGGAAAGGTCTAGGAGTGGGAAGGAAGCGGCCGTAGCCTTATTTAAGATACAGCCCTAGCATTTGCCTGGTGTGAAAATGGGAAACCACGGAAAACCATTTTCAGGGCTGCCGACAGTGGGGTTCGAACCTACTATCTCCCGAATACTGGATAATGACCGCACTTAAGCGACTGCGTGTAGTCTAAAGGGGGTCCGAATTCCAAGTCATCGGCCCCTCATAATGGTAGCCTACTTATCGCTAAGAATGTAGAACTATGGTATTTGTTATGTTGCGATACTAATCAAAAGTAGCGTTGACTCGCGGTATTCCACACATTATGGTACTACTCACAGGTAATGAAATTCGCACATGTAATAGAGACCTATGGTGTTTCGCACATTGCGGCGCCAGTTACAGGCAACGCAAGCCTATGGTGTTCATCACGGTACAGGGACTCGTACTATCCCGTAGTGTTCCTCATATAGTGGGTACTAATCATAGGCAAGCCAAAACCATGGTGTCGCTCACCCATGGCGTCGCTCGTATAGTGGTACTAATCACAGGTACTTTAAAAGCTGACCGCACGGTGCTCCTGCGTGCTACTAAGCACAAACCTATTTGGTACCTAACATAGTAGTACTACACGCAAGTAAAAGCGACTCATGGTGTTCCCCGCGTGGTGGTACTAATCACAAGTAGTTTCGTGGTTCTAATACAATAATCCCTTCGTCGCCCCTTGTAGTCGCCTCTTACGACAGGCAGGGGATACCGTGGGTGTATTCTTAGTCTGCGTCCCCCACCCACCGGGGGATGTGTGTTTGGTCCGCGAGAGGTATTTTATTTCCCTCAAGTCTGCCGGAAAGCCAGTTAGGACCCTATCCGCCACCTGGGACGCGCCACGTGGGAGCATCACGTCTCCCCTCTGCTACGCCAGCGTAGTAGGTTCGTGGCTAAGGGGAAGGAGAGTTCAGGCTAAGGGCTCTATTCAGAATCAAAATTCAGGACAGGTTTCTGTGAGAAATCGGTACGAATCACTGCACGTAGAACAACTGAGGGAATATGAACAGGGAGCTGTTGCTGAGAAGTGTGGAAGTAGGAGGAAACGGAAATATAGAGTAGATGATAGGAAAAAACAAGTGGAACAGGGTCATGGGAGGGAGAAAAAGAAGGAAGTAGATTCTGCAGCTGTCAGGAAAGACAGGGCTGACCAGGAGGGGAGGGGATCAAATGGGGGGGGGGGGGGCTAGGGTGAAGGCTCTGGTCATGGGGATTCCATTGTTAGACATGTGCGGAAAATGCGTGGAGGAAAGGGAACCAGGGTAGAGTGTTATCCAGGAATTAGGTTGAGGCAGATGTTGAGGAAAGAAGAAGAGCAGGAGGAGGGAAAAGAGAAGGTGGTAGTGTTTCACGTTGGTACTAACAACGTAAGGCAAGCAGGTATAAGTACCAACATATTTGGGGATGTGTGGTATCTGGTAAATGCAGCAGGGTGAGGTTTAAGGAAGCGGAGATTTTTATCAGTAAAATACTGTGTAGGAGGGATACCGACTGGAAGGTGTTTGGGAATTTAAATGAGACTATGGAGTGCAGTGGCGGCGATAAGGACCCCGCAGACCCCGCGGGGTGGGGGGTGGGGGCATAGCTTGTGAGGGGCCAATGAATGTTTCTTCCGCTTTCTGATACCAAGGTACGAATATCCTCCCTATGCCAGAACAGAAAGCTAATGTTCGAATTACATCAGTTATGCGGACAAAAATATCATTCCACTTACGTCTTTCATCTGAAAATTGGTTCTCAAATGTTCCGTTCTTCTTCTAAGTAGAATACGTTAGTGAAGCGGTTAGTCTCTGTAGTAATTATCGCTAAGCCCTGGTTTCGATTCCTAGTCGGTTCATAAGGAGATTTTGCTGTTGAAAGCGGACGTTTTGCGGTCGAGTGATCAGAACACTGGTCTTGAGTTCGATTTCCGAAATATCATAGTCGCGAATGGCAAATTCCTCTTGATCGGGGAATGGATGTTAGTAGGCTATCTATCATACTTCATCCCTCTTCATCTGTATACATAACAATATCACAGATACACACAATAGTGAACACATACGATAGCACAGTAACCCTAAGAGATCCAGTGCTACATCACTTTATTTAAAGCGTATGCGATGCATGTTGTCCAGTTTCATTCTGCCCATACACTCCACTACTAGCTACACGTAGTTTCATCCAGTTCACCACTGCTCTCTAAGGAAAGACACACTGACCTAAAACTTGTAGCCTACTATGCGAATCTCATCTCAACACTCAACTCCCGAGTTCATATTTGAAAACGAAGTAAGTGGTAAAAGAACATTATCAGCTTCAACCCACTTACGTCAGAGCACTCGTGTGCTGTCTGGTAGTGATGGGACATTCGATTCATTTTACTGAATCGATTCATTTGATTCCGTTCACGTTACTGAATCGATACAGTGATCCGATTCACGGCTCATTGGTCACCGCTTCTACTGCATCTGTGTAGTATGTGCTGATAAGACAGCAGCAACAGCATTCAGTGCTCGCAGCTGCCATCTGGTCTTCATACTATGAACTCCTTTCTTAGAAAAAATGCTAGTTACTCTAATACATCGAAGGTTTCCGGCGACGCAGGGTGGGAAAGTTTAGGATTAGGAAAGTAGCAGCCATGGCCTGAATTAAGGTACAGTCCCAGCATTTCCTGGTGTGAAAATGGGGAAAATACGGAAAACCATCTTAACGGCTGCCGACGGTGGGATTCGAACCCACCATCCCCCGAATGCAAGCGCGTAGCCAAGCGATATTAACCGCACGACAACTCGCTCAGTCATTTTTGAAAATATGTATTTTTCTATCCGCTGAGGATTTTTTTAATCGTCATATTTTGTATAGGCTACCCGAGATGTACAGTAGCCCGCTGGTTTTCTGATTCAACATACTGTTATTGCGTCTGTCCATATATGACTGAAGTCTTGTGCAACGATGTGACATATGAACTGAGAGAATACTGAGCCGTTCTTCCCAATATAAAACAGGTACTTTTGAGTGGTCATGAGCATGACTCATAGTCATAGGGCAGGCTAGAGTCGAGTTTAATTGTCAAATGTCAACTAAGTTATAATACTAAGATTCATTAAACTAATAAATAGTATAACCTAATAGCCTACCTACTTACTAGCTACTTCAGAATTATGTTGTGACCAACTTCTTAACACTGCAAATAAATCCATCTATTATTTAAACCTCCCTGTAAGAAGAGGACAGTGAATGCAAATGGGTATTATTTTCAAATGAGCTGAGCTCGAGAGTTCATTATAGCATACGATTCTTTCAGTGTAGCATGGCTCACTGTATGTCTCGCTGCAGCGGAATCTCGGCTCTCCGCGTGTCCAGTGAGCCGATAAGGAGCCGTGTGTATCATGTGTCTCACTGAGCCGCGCTCGTTCACGATTCATTCGATGTGCCATGATTCACTGTCTCGCTGCAGCGGAAGCTCGGCTCCCCGCGTGTCCAGTGAGCCGATAAGGAGCCGTGTGTATCATGTGTCTCACTGAGCCGCGCTCGTTCACGATTCTTTCGATGTGCCATTATTCACTGTCTAGCTGCAGCGGAAGCTCGGCTCTCCGCGTGTCCAGTGAGCCGATAAGAAGCCGTGTGTATCATGTGTCTCACTGAGCCGCGCTCGTTCACCATTCTTTCTATGTGCAATGATTCACTGTCTCGCTGCAGCGGAAGCTCGGCTCCCCGTCAACGTCCAGTGAGTGCGCCACTCAGCACTGTCCGCTGGGGGTAAGCTGAATCGTGTGCCGTGAGCTCGCCGTTCCTGTGAATCGATTCACTCTGACACTTGAATGAATCGATACACTGCTTCGAATCATGCATTCAGTAGCCAACACTACTGTCTGGGTCTATCAATGCAATCAGGAGACAGCGTTCCACGTTGGCTCACCTGCAAATGCGTTTCTCAGTTTCATTACCAGAGAAGTATTGGAACGAGGAACGGTAGTCTTATGAGAGCCGCAGATGTTTTCTTCCTGAATTCTTAAAAAATCACCTGAAAAAAAAACTACGAATAAGAGAATCGGTGCCTTAAAGAGCGTCATAGAATATACAGCCTCGTACTACGAAATAAACTTGTAACTTTCCTTATCAGGAAACGAGGGGTCCATTTTCAATTACTGCGGGAGATCCCGCGCTTGTTAGCGCCGCTACTGATGGATTGGGCATGTGGGAAACTGGGGGTAAGATTTATGGATCCTAATGGGTGGGTAAGGCGATAAGGATCTGATTTCAGATGGCCTTCACTTAAACTGCAGTGCTACTGTAACGGTTCAAATCCCGTTACAAGCATTCATCTGTATTATTATTATTATTATTATTATTATTATTATTATTATTATTATTATTATTGTTGTTGTTTGATTCAATTCTATAATCTGATTTCGCTAGGTATTAATTATTGCTTGCTTCATTGTAGTTAATTTATTGTGTATATATGTATGTGTGTGTGTGTGTGTGTGTATTAGCATCAAAATTATGTAGAGTGAGACTTATTGCCTAATATCAGATATAGATATATTATTTGTGATACTACCTTTTAAAACATTGCAACACATACTGTTACAGTAACTGTCGAGTCATAACTCTGTCATTGTATGCATTTTGCAATGAGATCATATTTAGGGAACTCCACATTTGCCTGAGGCTATTTCAACACAATATGTAACATTTATAGCAGGGTGAGAGTGACATCATATCTATTTTGAGCTCTGACATGGGTGTTATACCGTGTGTCAACTAATGGCTATATATAGGGGCTGTATCCTAAAGCGGCAGTCAGTTGGATAGTTCAGTTGGTTGGAAGGAGATGAATGGAGAGACTTGCCATGAAGTCAGTTGGAGTCAATTGGAAGGAGACGAATGGGGAACAGTGATATGGATACGTAATCGTCAGTGACCAAATGGCTTATAGTTCGGAGTGTGTTTCGTGTATCTGTTCGGTCGAGTTCTTTGTCAGTTCGGTAACAGCCGAATACTGAGTCGTCGTAATGCAGACTAACAGTTATCAGTGAATTACTTGTAAAGTTGATTGTGAAGTGTAAATATATTTCAAGCCATACTATACCTCGTTTGTGAAACTAAAAGGATACATCACGAAATTATGCTTGAGATACCCATAGCTGATACCAACTCAAAGAAATACGTCGTAATAACACTCAAAGTGTTGAAGGTACTGTAAAGTGAACCAATGAGGGATAAATTTCTTGTACAACTTTTAAATGTCCGGTCAAGAGGTTTGAAATTTCATGCCTAGAGTTTCCTTCAGTTATAATGTCACCGAGCTCGATAGCTGCAGTCGCTTAAGTGCGGCCAGTATCCAGTAATCGGGAGATTGTGGGTTCGAGCCCCACTGTCGGCAGCCCTGAAGACGGTTTTCCGTGGTTTCCAATTTTCACACCAGGAAAATGCCGGTGCTGTACCTTAATTAAGGCCACGGACGCTTCCTTCCAATTCCTAGGCCTTTCCTATCCCATCGTCGCCGTAAGACCTATATGTGTCAGGACGTAAAGCAAATAGCAAAAAAATGTTATAATGTCAGTTTTATATTATCTTTTGAATTATAGCAGTAAATCTCACTCGTTAAAATCAGCATTTAAATAATATATTTTGTTTAGTATCAAATAAATTAATTGTTTCACATTTATAGATCATGTAACCTCACATTTTAATGGGGAAACCGAACGCCAGTATCCTTTTCCCTGAACCTATATGTTATGCTGTCAAAGTAAGCTTATTACATCACACCCTAGAAATATTCAAGACTCTCATTCTATTATCGTTACATCTATTTGTAGCTGGCGCACATCAACAATTGTATGTGTAAGTAATCAGGTAAGTACAAACCGTGAGTACATAGTCCGACGATTGAGTATTTTATTTCATGAATATTTTAATATTGTTTAAACTTTAATTCAGTTTCATATTTTAAAAATTTATGAGTGAGTAATCACAGTACGCGTAAGTTTGGACATTTTTTACAAGGGTTATAGGGAGGTACACTGAGGGAAACGGTGTGATCTAGGGAGCGGTGGTAAGGGTACGGGGATCTGGAAGTCAAGTAGAGATGACAAAATTGTTAGTGTTGAACTGTAGAAGTACTGCAAAGAAAGGAAGAGAGTTAAGTAATTTAATAGATATATAATTACCAGATATTTTGATAGGAGTTGAATCATGGCTGAGAAGTGATATAATGGATGCAGACTTTTTCTCACGGAACTGGAGTGTGTATCGTAGAGATAGGATAGGAATGGTAGCAGGGGGAGTATTCATCCTGGTGAAAGAAGAATTTGTAAGCTACGAAAAGGTAAAGATGACAAACATGAAATTCTAGGTGTAAGGCTCATTTCTAAAGATAATAAGCAGTTTGATGTCTTTGGAGTGTACAGACCGGGGAATGGTATCGCTGAAGCTGATTCAGAATTATTTGATAAGCTAATCAGTTATGTGGGAAACGACATGGAAAGGAATATGATCGTGGCGGGAGGTCTCAATTTACCAAATGCCAGTCGCGAAGGTAATGTTAACGACAGGAAGCATGACCAACAAATGGAAAATAAGTTAATATGGGAAGGACAGCTGATTCAGAATATTCTGGACGTGGAGCTGGTAAAACCAGATTACTTCTATAGCGAAACCGAAGTAATAGATGGTATTAGTGATCACGAAGCTGTTTTTGTCGTAGTTAAAAATAAATGCGATAGAAAGGAAGGTCTTATAAGTAGGACTATTAGGCAGTACCATATGACTGATATAGCGGGCATGACACAGTTTCTAAAAGTAACTATGATCGGTGGAAAACGGTAAATAAAAATGTAAACAGATTCTGGGATGGGTTTAAAGCAACTGTCGAGGAATATGAAAACAGGCCTTTATCTTTAAAGGTGGTAAAGAATGATAAATAGTACTTTATTATAACAGAGAGGTAAAGAGACTAAGAAGTAGGTACAGGTTGGAAAGAAATAGAGTTAGAAATGTCTCTGGAAGTAAGGAGAAATTGAAGGAACATACTAGGAAACCGATTCTAGCAAAGAAGTCAGCTAAGGATAACATGATGGCAAGCATAATTGGCGGCCATACACATTTTGGTTGAGATGGAAGTGTATGTAGAGGTACGTTAATGCAGAAACAGGTTCCAAGAAGGACATTCCAGGAATAATTAATGAACAAGGGTAGTGTGTATGTGAGGATCTCCAAAAGGCAGAAGTATCCAGTCAGCAGTATGTAAAGATTGTTGGTTACAAGGATAATGTCCAGATAGAGGAGGTGACCAATGCTGAAGAACTATTAAAATTTACCCATGATAACAATGACATTTACAGAAGGATACAAAAGTTGGAAACCAGAAAAGCGACTGGAATTGCAAGATTTCTGGGGATATATTAAAGATAATGGGATGAGATATGGAACCATATCGTTCATAATGTGATAGACTGATATTTAAGAAAATTATATTACTGAACCATAAGACTCAATTTACATTTGGCGCGAAGCCATATTGGAAGCTGTTGTTGAGGCGTAGTCCGCTGAGACGAGCGTGGCATCATGTGTGAGTGAGATAAAATGTGTTGGAAAGGGACAGAGATACTTGAATTTTGTTTTGGTAAGCACCATACCACCGTGATAAAAATTAAAGCGGCAGAAAGCAGGCTTGTCACGTCAAAGAAATCGAGCGATATCTACTCGCTCGGAGGGTTATTAGAGTGGAGAAAATCATAATAATCCTCGTAATTTTCCGAACGAAATGATGCGTCTTGAGACAATAAATTATAATTAATTCAATAAATCAGCATTCGCACCTGAACCGTGGGATCGAGATAAGTAGCCGCATACCAATCTCCAGAGTGTTTGGTGGTAAACCCCCTGGCGTGGCGTGGCTTGCTCTTCCCTATAAGAACTAAGAGATTTGGAGGGAGGCATCTCATTCTGTTCCAAGATTTTTCCAGTGCGGTCGTATGTCGGTTTGATCAAGATATTGCGCCATTGACTTTGTGTTGTACAAAGACTTAACAGCAATAGTTCGGCCGATAATCGCGCAATGACCTCAGTGTAGAACAGTTTTGATTTAATTACTCCGGATGAACATTTCATAGTGCTGTCGGGAGTGAATTACGGTATGTTCTGTCCAACGACCGAACTACCGCCAGCATGGAGCCAGGAGTTGTAGAAACCAGAGGAGGTTTATGTAATCAACATAGACTATTTGTTAGCAAAATGGAATTGTATAAGGACAGCTGATAAGCTGTATAAAACATCCATTTTTATAACTGTACAGGACGCATGGAAAACATGTTTGCGACGGTCAGGCAGTGATTGTTCATTAGGAGCAACTACAGATAAGAAACCAAACCAAACAAGGTCCGGAAACTATAAACAGTTAACTTTGCGGCAATGTTATGAAAG